>NC_135757.1:14817500-15120000 GCF_041903045.1 Epinephelus lanceolatus | reverse complement strand
TTAAAAGAGTACTCCAGATACTTCATATTCCATTAAGTTTAGGGACTTTTTTTGCTAAAGTCAGCAAGAAGCACTCAAAACCTTGAATCCTACATTTCCCATAATCCAATTTAGCAGAATCTTTTTCTTTGAACCTCCCTGCCTAGTAAGCCCACATCTTTCAAACTCCCGCTCTTCAAACGTTTCCTTAATATGTAAAGTAGAATTTCTGTTATAAATTTATACACTTTAAGTCCAAGCTAAGAAAACCCTGATGACATCACCATAACATCATCAGTTATTTTCCCAGACATACACATGATGATACAACTGTTTTCACAGGCTGACGCCATGTTCACACTTGAGATGAAAGTACCACAGTATGCCAACTGCCAAGCGAGCATGCAGCAGTCTGGCTGTTTTGAATTTTTCTAATCACATGTAGAGCTCTGTCTCTGTCTGTCAGCTTGAGTGTGTGTATGTGTGTGTATATGAGTGTCTGCTTGTCTCTCTTGCTCTGCTTAGACACAACTGACAAATTCGTGGAGTAAGTTGGCGGGGTAATTTAAAGAAAACAATCACAAACAGCAGTAATACTAGGCTTTTTCTTTCTTTTTTGTTTGATTATTTTGGGGCTTTTATTGCCTTTATTTTAGAACAGCTGGAGAGTGACAGGAAAGAGGGGACAGACAGAGGGAATGACACGCAACAAAGCACTGGAATCAAACCCGGACGCTCTAGGTGAGCTAGAGGTTGCCCAAATACTAGGGGTATTATGTATACCATATGTATTTCTGATCAATTTCATCGTGGGGGTTAAAAATTGGGAAGAACAGCAAGGAGAGGGATCAGAATATCTAACCATATCTAATACATCCTTTATATCCTTCATAATTAGATTATCAGTCTGTTTTCTTGCCAGGTTCACTTATGGCTTTCAGAGAAAACAGACCAGATGGCGAAACTATTGCCGCAGATCATGAGACGGCCATGGAGCTCCGCGCCGGTCCCGGGGGAACAGCTCAATTAGTTAACATGGCTGCCAAAAGGGAGCAGGCAGGGCCCTATGGAAAACTGGGGTACTTTGGCATCAAGTGTGAACCTGGCATGATGAGTATTCCTCTGACTTTTAGTGTTTATTTTATATATTTTTTTAAAGACAATTTTTGGCATTTTTATGCTTTATTGAGAGACAGAGACATGTGTGAAAATGGAAATACTCTATTATAGTACAAGTTCCCAAAAGCTCTAGTGAAGTTCAGTCCTTGAGAAAACACTTTCCACCACTGCAGAACAGATCCTCCTCTAAGGTTTCCTGCTTCACTACTCTACAAAACGCAAAAGGATTTCCAACTTCTACTTCACTATTATCAAAGGTTCTTTTTAAAACAGCCTCTATTACTACCATCACAAATACTCATTATCAGTATCTGCAGTGTTTCATCACCTACCTGCTGAGATAAGACAGCAGAAAGGGGTGCATGTAACTGAACATTTCACACAAGTTAAAAAGGAAACTTAGGATGTCATAACACAATTCAGAGTACACCTCCTCAGTGTAGCAACACATGCCCACCTTTTCCTGAGTTCTGAATCCACCACAACTTGTCTCTTTTTCTGTGGTGGCGGTGACTCTCGGGTCTGGCGTACAGCTGACACCTTCTCCCTCGTCGTCACCTTGGTAATGGTCGCTGTGACAGAGTGGGTCAGCTCAGACTGCTGGGCCACGCTGACAGCTGATGATAGCTAAATGTGCACACATGCACACACAAAAAACATTTAGACAAACCGCACACAACAGCAGGCGCTGTATCAGTTTACAAGGATCTGTCAAAACCATACAGATCCCAAATCACCACTCAGCACACTCTCACATCTGTCTGAGTGCCTGCACGCGCACACACACACACACACACACACACACACACACACACACGCACACACTCAGAATGCAACAGTGTCCTTGAGAGGCGATGAGTCAAAGATCAGTTACATCAATCATACATTATCTCAACAAATATATAAGACGTGATGTGTGCGGAGTTTCGACAGCTACAGATGTGAGGATGAGTGTGTGTGTCACTGAGTGAGTATAAACTCAGACAGCTGTGAGACGGTTAAGTAGCGACTTGGGATTTCTGTGACTCTGACAGATTGTAATGGCACAAAAGGAGGGGTGTGAGAGAGATATTACACAGAGTGCATGTGTGTGTGTTTTTGTGGGCGTTGCATGCTTAGATGAAGGTGTGTGCTTATTCAAATTCTGAGCAAATTCTGTCTTCTTGTGATAACGTGTGTGTGTGTGTTTGTGTGTGTGCGTGCAGGTTTGTTTCAGCAGGGAAGCGCCTAATAACAGTTAAGCTGTGAGTACAACTACTAGGATAGCCTTGCTACCATGGAAACATGTGTGTGTGTGTGCAGCTGAAATGGTGGAGACTGTGTGTGCCTGCAGAGGTCAATCTGCTAATTATCTGACTGATTATAATGGACAAGTAATTGAGAAAGAGAGAGAGACAAAGAGGGGGGAGTGGGAGTGACAGAGGGA
Source organism: Epinephelus lanceolatus (assembly GCF_041903045.1). Taxonomy (NCBI): domain Eukaryota; kingdom Metazoa; phylum Chordata; class Actinopteri; order Perciformes; family Serranidae; genus Epinephelus; species Epinephelus lanceolatus. Next base: position 15,117,476 of record NC_135757.1, on the reverse strand, counting down.
TGGTGCAAGAATCACATACTGTACTTGTATTTGATGAATTGTTTATGTTATTCTCGCCTTGTACGTGTTCTAATATTATTTTAGTTTATTTCAATTTTGAAAAGTCTATTATAGGTGCACCATGCTTAGGTTTTATTGATTTCGCTATCATTCTGTCTTTGAGTGCTTCTTAACGGTTCCTACTGAAAAAAAAAATCCTTTAAAACAGCTCATAAATACATAGTTTCATTTTTTAAAAAGGCTCAATAATCCCCTAAAACAGCTTGTCATTGTAGTTTTTAGCAAAATTCAGTAAAACAGAAGAAAATAGCCCATTTGTTGGGACTATTTACAGCGGTGGATTGATCCACTCTAGTGCTGAGGGTTTGCATGAACTGCATGAAAACACTTATGTTCAGACGATCACTTTAATGTCTCTCTGCTCTGATATGAACCTCTCAAGCAGTGTTAAAGGAAAAGTTTCACATTTTCTGACAGGTAACTAAAACCAATATATCATTTTCTACAAAGCCAGACTCCAATGAGAAAAACAGTGATTTAACATGAACACAGGAGATGCTGGTCTGCTGCTTAAATCAAGTAATTTTTTTGTGTTATTGTGTGACTTTGGGGTTTTAAATGGTTGATTTGGATTTACTAAAATCACACAGTGTCACAAACTAAGTGACCAAAGCAGTGGGAGACCAGCAGCTTCCTGTGTTGATTGATGTAAAATTGCTGTTTTTATCAATGGAGTCTGGTGGCTTTGACAAAAGCATAGATGGGGAACTGAGGCCGTTAACCACTTCCCGTTGGAAAGGGCTCTCTGACGGAAATGTAAAGTGGTGAGAGCACTCCTGAACTGTTATTGTTTTTGGCTTGGGTTTTTTGCAAGTGGCTGAAAAACATTTTGTTGCTGACCCTCTCCACAGCTTCAGTGGTGGCATTCTTGCTCATGACAAACTGAGGGCATGCCAGTTGACATCTAATATGGGCAACATACTGACAATGGAAAAGTATCACATGAAAACTATCCCTTTACAAAGAAGTGTATTTCCAATGTGTTACACTGCTCCTTTAAGTCCAAGTTTTTGAGCTTTTGAGAACAGTGAGTGGTGCCTGAGAAGGAGCACTCAGGGCATAAATGTTCCTTTGCAAACCTGTAATATAAATAATTCCAATCACTTACTCAACTCTCAGTGTGAAGCTGCCCACAGGGAGCATTACAGTGCAGTGTCTTTATCAGCAAAAGTCCAAAACCACAGACACGCTTTGTCTTTATCTTATCACTTGTCACTGAGCATGTCAGTTTTAAAAGCACAGATATGACAGTGGAGATAAAGACTGAGAGGAGTTGTGTAGTTACAGGAGGAGATGAGAGAGCAGCGGGGAAAAGTGACAATTGAGCAATCAAACATTATCAGAGAAGTGATAATGAAGAGTGATCATCATCACTGTGTTTCTGCTCAGGACAGTGCAGATGCCAAAGGATTGTTCACACAAGTGTCAGTCCTAATTTCACCTTTCCCTCCTCAGTATTCTCCACAGGTTTGTAACATTAACCTCTCTAGGTGTTCAGTGACCTCTGTCACCCAGCCAGTCCATTTATTTCTCTCTGTCCCTCAGGCTAAACACCAGCAGCCACCAAGACTCAGTTTGTTCACAGTGTTCTTCTATCTAGCGGGACAAAATGTGACCGCAGTGCGTCTAGATGCTACATGGATTTTGTTTTGACAGAAAACCAAAGTGAGTCATCTGTAGGGCTATAAAGCAAAACAAAACAGTTTGGTGAACCAGCAGAGCACACTGACAGCTTTTATGTTTGAGTAGAAGAAGAGGAGATAGGACTTGTCTTATAAAGAAGGCTCGTGGTTCATGTTTTCATAGCCATTGTCAACATTGGTGACACTCATTCTGCCTTTAATCGTAACTTTCTTCTTCCGTTCAAGCTGCTGTTCTTTAATCAGCCCTTTGTTTTTTAATCTCAGTCCCTGAGTTGCAACTTCCTGCTGGTTTTCATTCCGCTACCTAATCACAAACTGATTAAGGCCTGGGACACTGAGTGAATGAAATGAAGTGCAATCATCTAGTTGGTAGGATGGAGAAAGAGCTCAGCAGAGTCTGAGCCATGAGGACCACAGCTGAGACTGACCTGAGCAGACAGCTGGCAAAAGGCTGAAGCAAAGTTGTTTTGACTTAACTTTACTTTAACCTACAAGTTAAACCCATGAGTCACTAACATGTCCGCTCTATGCTTTTGTAGCATAATCTTATTCTGTATGTATGTATGTAGTTGGTAGGGTGCACACCAGCAAGCAATTACAAGCATACAAGTTAATAGAAGCTTACGACGATCATCTGTGGACTCAGAGCTTTGTATGTTAACATCAGAAATCCTCCCTCGCCAAAGACAACGACACAATGTATGTATGAGGCTTGAGTTATAATGAATTAATGTTACGTCATAACAGCGAATTCTGTGTTTTTGGCTTGTTAGCTAGCGTAGTTCAGAACTCAGTGATGTGGTTGTTATGCAAATTCCGCCTCTGTTTTACTGTAACACAAGAAGTTTTGACTGTGTCCTCAGTCCAGTGGAAATCAGAAAGAGTGACCGTGCTAATTGGTGACCCTCAGCTGAATGCGTTCTTGGTTGCTCATACTAACTTGCGTAAATTGTTACTGTGGATAATAAACACAGAGGAATATGTGTTTAAAAAAACAGCTGCTGTCAGTACAAGTAACCATGACCCATTAGGTGAGTCACCAGCTAACACACCTAATGCCCACAAATGTTCGAAATTCTGTAGAACTTGAATTCACTGTTGGAAAATCAAAAACAACCAAAACATGTTTCAGCTTTTGACAGAGCAAAATGCCACTTCATGCACTTACTTTTGATGATGTCAGCTGAAAAATGGTCCATTGTTTATGGAAAAAATGCTGTAACTATTTCTTGGCTGGGCGCAGGGTCCTCCGCTGGTTGCCTGGCAACCTTGTGGCAGCCAGTGTTGGGCAAGTTACTTAAAAAATTAACTAATAACTCATAACTGATTTAATCTTAGGGTAGGCTTTCTAGTTGTTAACATCAGCGGGCCAGTGAGGAAAACACAACAAACAGGAGTATGTACATTTGGTAGAGACTAACCACCTCCCTCCATCTCAGGCCACTGCACCAAGCTAGCACATCCAGGACCAGTCTGTCCAAGTGCATATAATACTGCTACTGGGCACCACTTACAATACACCTAAACATGTCCTTGGCAGCCTGGTATATAAATGCTAAAAAACCCAACTGATGTACCTGGGAGCTGCTCATCTCCAGACTCTGTATCAGTCGGTCCCAGCGCTGGGCGAAGCTGTCTAGTCTGGCCTCCAGTTTGTTGGCCACCTCTTTGTTCTTGACGCTAGACAGCAGGTCCTGACTCATGGAGCACAGCTTGTCCATGGTGGGACGCTTCACCTCCAGGTCTGCCTTCACCGTCTGATACACACAGAGGATGGTAAGCATTTCTGTTTTTTTTGTGCAGGAGGACTTACACTGAAGTTACTTCATGTACGTTCCTCCTTTTTCCTTAATGAAAAATTCAGTAGATCTGTTACAGGGAGACTCACAGCAAGACGGCGGAGGCAGGCCACCATCTCTGGTTGGTCTTTTAGGTTGGAGGTCTTGATTGAGCGAACCAGCTCCTCTTTCTGAGTGAGCCAGGAGTCAAATAAACACTGTGAGGAGAGAAAAGGAGAGGAGAGGAGAGGAGAGAAATGAGGAGAGGTGATGAAGGGAAGGAGAGTGAAACAAGAACAAAGTAGGGGTAAGAGGAGAAGCAGCAGAAATCCAGAGAGAAGAAAGTGGTAGAACACAGAAAGAGGAGGAGGAAGAGTAGACGGATGGCAGAGGGGAAAGAGAAGGGGAACAAGAAGATAGGAAGAAAGGGAGCAGGAGGAGAAACACATCTTATCATGTGGGAGGCGGCACACTTGAGGCCATTGTCTCCTGTTGGTACAGACAGCTCTTAACTGCAGCATCCTCCTCAGGCCTATTGTCTGTGACAGCATCTCTCCCTGTGCCCGGGATTACAAGGTGAATATTTCTGTTATCAGCGCACGGACAGTTCATTTGCAACCAGAGCCTGGGGCGCTAGTTCAACAAGCATTTAGCCAGAGAACGGGGGAAAATTGAATTCAATGTATTTCCTGATGTTTTGAATAATTAATCAAATTAAATTTGGGTCTTATGGATGTCTTGAAGCCATTGCAGCCAATGGCACATCATTATAAAACACAGTGGAGAGGTTATTTCATGATGAATCTCTACTTCTCTATGTAACTAGGTAATCACACTTAATCAAATGGGCGCCTGATGCCCCGAGTCTCAGATTTTATGCACATTAGGCAGAGCTGCAATGCAAATATAGACACTTTTTTAAAAGTGAGACAACAACATGCAAAAACAGATTTATCTAGATTTTATTATGGTGTCACTGAGCAAAAAAAAATCAGGAAAACAATTATTAAAATTTCACTTTTTTTGTTGTAACAAAGGTATACTGATAATAAATAATATTTGAGTTGATTCCTGCCAACGTTAGAGCATTCATTTGCCTTTCTTTTTTTAAAATACTTGAACAGTAAACAAAGGCTGACTGTGACCCAAAGGGCTGCAAAGCAAATCCAGTTTTGGACTTTTAATTAAGGCTGATCAGTTAATCGTGTATAATCCGATGTTGTGATTTTAGCTTCCTTAGTTATTAATCACAGAACACGAGCAAATCGGATATCATGACACATTTAATTTCCTTTACAATGTCTGCTGTGGCTAAAAATATGAACTGCAAAGAGGCTGATAAGGGACAGAGAAAATATGATGGCATGAAAGTCATTAAAAAGAGCATCTAATTAATAATTCTGATCAAAATACAAAATGAGATAAAGGTGTCGTGTCCTAGTTGGTCTTCAGATGAAGGTATAGGCCTGCAATGTTTCATGAAAAAAAGCATTTACACCTGTACTCATGTGACAGAGCCTCAACCCACAACAGTCCAATCACCCTAAACTCATTTTAATGCAAGGCGTAAAGGAGGTGTATGTGACTGGGCCACCCACATCCCATCTGGATCACACTGTGATCAGATCTTAGCAGGTGTAAATGTAATCCATACAGCATGATTACATTCTTAAGAGAAAATCCATCCGTCAAGTTGAAAGGTCACTTAACTCTTCATGTTCCTGGTGGTTTAAGATAGTCAGGCAAAAGCTACAAGTAGAAGCTGTTGCTATAATTCTGCCCTTGCAAAAAGTGAATGATGGCAAGTCATGGTCATGCTTCCCTTGATGTGGGACTCCAGACATGCCAAGTGCACCAGCCATGCTTAACTCATACTTAATCTAGATAATGCGAACATCTTGGTTCAGTGTGTTAGCATTCTAACATTTGCAAATTAGCACTAAACATAAATTACAGCTGAGGCTGATAAGACTGTCAAATATAATGTCAACAGATTGTAAACTATAAAATAGATTTATCACTTTTATGAAGCACAAAGATGTATTCTAAATTTTATCTTTAGTTAATATGAGACTTTAACAGTGTGAGTCAGACAAATTATGTGGTGTCTTCCCAAGTTACAGACATTTAAGAACAAAATTCTCTCTTTTTGTTTCTTTCCCTCCATGAATATGAAGTCTGCTTCAGCTTTAAAGTTCTCTTAAAGCCCGAAGAATGTGGGAGTAGACATGATCTGGATGATCTAATCTCATTATACATGCAGCAAATACTGCTGTGATCCTGTCTCAGCTCCTCACACACACACACACACACACACACACGCAAGCACATGCACGTGCACACACACACTCGTGCTCATACCTGTTCATTAGTGAAGTGCTGCCATTTCAGTAAAATCTCTTGAAGCAGAATCCAGCGTTCTTCTGTCCATCTACAAATGGCTGCCCAGCGGTCACCAAGCACCTGCACACACACAGGCACACACACGCACATAAATCATCTATTAATGTCTGCATTAGCACAAAAATTCCTTTTGGATTATTTCCCCTGAGGGACTGAAACATTTTCATCATGTTGCCTCAAAGGCTGATGGATTCACATCTTCACTTGCCAGTTTAATTTTTTTAGCTGCCAAAAATGCAGTTTGATTCTCGTTCCTCTCCCTCCCAGAGGGACCGGGCTGATCATGATTGTTGAAGGGCATGAAATTCAGAGACGACAGGGACAAAATATCTCTTTATTCTAGCCAAGTGAATGGAGTGCAATAACTGTACAAATAAAGTATAAACAATGAACAATCTGGAGTTTCATAATGATCAAATAAAGGATAAATAACTGGATGTTAAGAACACTTTTAATTCATCAAGATCCATTTCAAGTTGTGCTTTTTCAGGAATTTTAACGCTTTTTCATATTTTTAAGTGCTAAACATCGGCAAATTTTATTCCAATGATCTTTAACAATTCAGGTACTGAACAATATCTGGCCAAAAGTATGAGGACATTCTCATAAACATACTGTTCTCTATACTGACAGTTTTCCATACACTTTTGGCCATGTTCTCACCAGCCTGCTTTGTCAACAGAATCCACAAGATCCACCCAAACAAATACCACATTTTTAACCTCATGTGACGAAAGTGCATTTGGGGGAAAAAAAAAAAAAAAAAAATTCAAACAATAATAAACGATAAAATCAATAGGGATTCGGACAATAATAATTTAATGATGTATTAAACATATAAGTAACATATATGAATATCAAGACATCTCTAGACTGCACTTATATAGCACTTTTCTAGCTTAACAGACACAGCACTTTATAATATGCCTCTCATTCACTGATTCAAACACACACACACATCAGTGGCTGAGGAGCTGCCATGCAAGGTACTGGCCTTGAAGCAATTTGCGGATCAGTATCTTGCAGGAGAATTGAACCACCAACCATGGGATAAATGGATGACAGCTCTTCCTCTTAAAATAAATAATTCAGTGCTATAAATTCAGTGGTATATAAATTTGACATTAAATATTCAGTGATGAATAAAACGTGAATCAACATATAGTTCCCACTGCTCGTTCCTGTCTTTTGGCCATATTTCATATGATATATTGGAGTTGTTTTACTGGGTCCAGCCTCCAGATCTGAACACAGTATGTGCATTAAAGCATGTTGGCGCACTGACACACACACTAACACACACAGAGGCTGTGAGCTGTAAAAGTTTATTTCTCCTGACTCCATTGTATCGGCATATTGGCAGCTGGCTGTTAGCTGAGTAAAATGGGAGAGACACTCTTCCGTTCCATTTAACTGGCATATACAAAACCCACAGTGTGACCACTGAACAAAGTCATCAGAGTGACATAGAGAGGGGAGGGCGGTGAGGAAGGAGAGGAAATGAAAAGACAATGAGATGCAAAAAAAAGTGAGAGACAAGCGAGCGGGTAAAGACAGACTTGGAGAGAGAGGCTCAGCAGGTTAATCTTAAGATGAATGGCCTGTAATTAATCAAGCGACAGTTCTACAGCGGGGAGAAACCACGGAAGGCACCTTCTATTTGCATTTTCACATTCCAACACACACTGCTCTCTCTCATCTATTCATCTCTGTTATCTTGTATTTAGTAATAAACCGCACTGCAGGAAACAGCGCCAGCAAACCTCCAGAAAGTCAAACACAAAGTTGTATTGCTAATGATGTTAAGTGTGATTATACTTTTCCATGCAACAATGTGTCTTCTGTATTGTGATTTCTTAAAATAAAACACAGCAGCATTGTGTCTTTGATATATTAGAACAAATTACATTATTCTTTCCTTTTTTTCGAAGGTATTTCTGACTTGAGTTTTTAATTTTCAGCTAATCTGCTGTCAGTATGGAGCAGGATCCTTTTATCCACATCTCCTCAACCCTGCTCTCCCCAAGGAGGAGCTTCAGTCACATCCAATTATCCAAATTTCTTCATTTCCTCTTCGCCAGTGATGCCCAATTCTACCTCAGCTCACCCACTCGCACCTTCCCCAATGATAATAGATTGAACTTCCCAAGACAAAATCACCATGACTTCCCCTTTTCTCCCCGCATCAGCTTTCTATTTTCCACTGAGGCAGCCCTCCATCACAGTTCACATCATATGCAGCTCAGCGTGGACGCTTCAGCACAACTTTCATCTCTAATCCTGGCTGCAGTTTGACATTGCTGTTAAAGTATTGTCATTGGTGGTACGTCACTGATCTCTGTCCCGTTCCACGTCTCTCATACTCTGATGCAGTTCTTTTGTGGTGTGAAAGCAAAGCAGAATGACCACAGGAGTCTGTGACGACTGAGGTATGAAATAAAAAACTAAATTACTATTAAATCCACCTGGTGATTGTGAACTGTCAAAGTAGAGATTGGTATAAGCCGACTCATGTAGTAATTGAATGCTGTGTTACTTAAAATGACAGCGCTCCGATTCTAGTGCAGAGCATCAGACTAGATTTACAAACACACCCTTTATCTTTTTACCCCTTGGTGTGGACCAAATGAACCAAACTGCAGGTGTGACAGAGACCAGAAAAAGTAAGTTTCCATCCACCTGTTTTTACATTTACACATTTTCATAAAAACATCAGATCTGTGTGGAGCGATGAGTCGACTGTAACCTTCCTCAAATTAAGACACAAAATCATCATGTTTAACTCAGGGTTCTCTTAAATAATGGGCATAGACACTGTGATATCACCTACTGGTTTGTAGACTCCTATGGCTTCAGCTACACCCATACTCTGTGAGTCTAGGGTTATGCCATGGTTACATTATGTAACCAATTTTGTTGCTGTGGCATCAATTTGTCAACAGACACAGGCACCCACCTGTCAGTCAAAGTGGCCACCGCCTTAATCATGCATAACTTTAAGCCTGAAAAATGTTAAAATGTTAGCAGGTGAGTTACTGTAAATAAAAATTCATCCCTCGTACAGTAGTCACAAAAGGTGAAAATAACTATGGAGACCAAAACCATATTTTGCACCCGGCTGTAAACATGCTTATTTCTGCTGCTGATATCAGAAACTACAGCCACACAGCCAGCTCTTCTTTAAACTTACAAAACTAAACCCTTAATGCAGCAATTATTTATTGAGCCAAGAGCATAAAAGATCTTTTCTTTACCAAAGCAAGGTCAGAGGTCAAGATAGAAGCACTGTAGCTTGTCAAGAAGTGCTTTGGCAGTCCAGACACTAATCTACTTGTTTATCCAACATTCTTGTATCAACAGCACATCCAATCAATTTAAGAGTGAGGAACCTTCCAACACCTAAATCCTGGACAAAGACAGCAATAGTGTGGCGGTGCTTTAACATGAAGCAGCATGCTACAATTAAGGCTAGTGTATTTGAAAGCAGTGGATATCAGCAGCTGCAGTTTTAATAGATTTCAGCTATACTGTTTGCAGTGTATGGGAGTTAACAAGTGGAACCAAGGCCCATACATCAGATGCCTAGACAACCGTGGAGAATTAACCGCACAAACAGGCAGCGAAGTCTGGCTCCTGGCTGGAGTCTGTGTGATGATAACTTAGAGTAAACAAAATCAGCAGAAAGCAACAACACACACACATACAGCACAGGCCCATCTCGCTGGCAAGGTCTAATTACTGCGCAACACCAAAGACAAAACTATCTCCTGTTCAATCTATTTTCCCTGAGAAACAACAAGCGGAGTGTGCTGAGCCCACTGAGAGGGGGAAAGAGAGAGAAATATTTTATAAGAAGAGATGAAAAAGGCCCACAAGGTATTTGTCCTTCTATGAAATTTCCCCGAACGCTCTGTGTGATCAGCAAAGTGTGTGCAATGTGAGCATGTTTGGCTCAGATTTTAGTGTATGTGACAATGTGCAAGCATGTGTGTCTGTCCTCACCTGAAGTTTGCTCTCTAAAGCAGCGGTGGCGCTGTCTCCACTGGTCTCGTCCACCACCACCACCATGTGGGTCAGTGAGTTCACCCTCACCTGCTCCAGCTCCAGGTCCTCCTGAAGGAGCTGCAGCACAGGAACACATGCAAAGTTTTAATTATGGTGACCCAGTGACAGAGAGTAGCTGGCAGCAATAGAAAGTAAACATTGTTGGTTTGCCAAAAGACCGCAGGAGTTGAGAACAGAGCAATGTTTCAAGTATATTCCCTAAACACAGGCAGTAAAAAGAACATTTACAGTCACCAATACAGATACAAACTTTCTGTATTTAAACTTCAATACGTTCAGTTCTTTATATAAAGTGTTTGCATTAATATATTAGAAAACTCATATTCTCTCTCAATGTCATATTTTACGCGACAGCACGAGATGTGTGACAATTTCAATTTTAGCCTTCAAAGCAACAGATGATTCACTGTCACTTCAAATCCTTACAGCGGAGGTGTGGACTTGAGTCATACAACTTGGACATGAGTCAGACTCAAGTCACAGATTTGATGACTCGCCCTGACAAAAATCAAAAAGGACTAGGGTTTTAACACTGATGACTCATGACTTAATTTAGACTTGAGTCTTTTGGCTTGAAAATACTTCATACCTTCCCCCAAGCTCAGGGATTAAAACATATGTTATTCAAAAAAGGCTCCACGAGTCACATCATTTCCCTTCATTTCCTTAATTGAAAGCTATGAAAGCACATTATGACTTGTTCAGGACTCACAACTAAAAGTTTAGGTCTTTGGACTTGACTCAGGACTTGCCTGTCTTGATTTGGGACTTGAGTGCAAAGACTTGACACTTGCTTGTGACCAGTGACTTGGTCTCAACTCTGCCTTTCAGGTCTCATATCTTTATCTTTCAACCAAAAACCTCAGCTCTTCTAACTCCCACAACTTCCACTGTTAATACACAGTTTATCCTCACTGCTTTTACACTTCAGCCAACACTTGAACTGTCATTTTGTTTCAAATTATACACCCGCAGTGGCACTTATTTCTTTTAGGACACTCATTTTAACTGAGGCCTCCAGCTGAATTTATCACTTACACTTTACTTTTCAACTCCTTTAAGTGCTTCAACTTAATCCTCCACTTCTTTGGGCACATTCATTTAAATTGATGGTTTATTGTCACTCACGGTTCACTTTCAAATTGACACTTCAAATTCATCCAGCCCTTCCATTGAAACTGCTGTTTCAGTGTCTTTTAGGTTTCTTTTTTAACTGCCACTTCAACTTCTTTCAGTATTTTAAATTTAGATATTTAACTGAGCAGCACACATGCAAAATTTATTCAATTTCTCCACGTTTTTTCTGATATTGATAATATTTGTCCAAGACCCAAAGATTACAAAAATTCTGATATGAAACAGAGCAAAGAAGCAAACCCTCACATCTGAGAGGCAGAAACCAGCTAATGTTTGGCATTTTTGCTTGAAAAATTAGCTCAGTCAGACAACTCATGGCTTTAATGTGTATTTCAACAGCAGAACATAGTCAGAGTTTGGCGTCTAGACTCAGGCCTCATCGCTCCCCCAGATATGTTTACATAAGATATTTAGGATTGATGATTAAATCAAGATCAATAAGATTTATACTGTATACAGCAAATTTCAAGATGATAATGCAACCAATTTCAACATGGAATTAGAGGTATTTCAGCAAGAAACTAAAACTACTAAATTGCTGCCACAGACGTGAAAGTGTTTGTTTAAACCCCCTGCTGATGGTAACAGGATTCAATTCAAAGCCTCTCTGAAACCTTCCATTTTCTCAAAATGATTTCTCCACTGGTTGCAATCCTAGTCAGAATGAGATTCTCGAGGGCAGCAGAGGAACTAGTCACAAAACCAACAAAAAGTGCACACATACAAATAAAACAGTATCTGAGTCTACTGTGTTTGTTTCTGTGGCAAACCTGTGATTTCTCAGTGAGTGTCAGCATGTTGTTTTTAGCATCTGTGTTCACTCTTGGGGTAAATTTGTACAGCGACATATGATTGGTGGTAATTTAGCCAATTGGAGTGCATTTTCTATTTTCCCACCTTCAAGTGGCAGGAAAGCCAAAACAAAAAGATATAACCGAACCTGCTGACAACAGGTACATCTATGTTTTTGTTTTCATTGTCAGCACTCTTAAATTTAAGTCGGTGTACTGCTTAAGTGTTTACCAGTGAACTTATTTTTAGCAGCTTCTGTGGGGTGGCTAATTGTTGTTTCCCCTCAGCCTGAGCCACCGCAGCTTTGCTGTGTTGAATCTAGTTTGACAGAGCCTCCTGCTGTGAGAAGAAAGTAAAACCTCCAAATCAGGCATGGATTTGACATGAGATTGTAAACAGTCGGCTAATTTAAAGCTTTTTAGTTGTCAGGGATCTTTAAAACTGCCACATGAACAGATGGAGTCAACGTGTGCAGAGCAGCCTCACACCACTGATGTGATAACTCATTCTTGACCTTGGAAACAGTGCTTGGCAAAATAACCTGACCACAAAGTCAATTTGGTAGCTGTGGAGCTTCCAGTCCTGTCCCAGCTGTCATGGAGATACAGATGTTCAAATATTCATTTTTCTTCAGGGCATGTTAAAGGCTTCTCACTCAGGTTGGCATAAAAGTTCAGATTGAAAATTAATTTTGATCTTCAATAACAACACTAACAAAAGCTTTATTTGAATGCCACATCTCAGAACATTAAGTAAAAGCTGAAGTAGGCAGAAATCTTTATTATTATTTTCATTTTATTTTAATATATTTAACATCTAACTTCTAAGTTTCAACCCACGTTTCTTGTTTTTGTTTGTTTTGTTTTTCCCACCCGGGGTCAAACCCAAGAGTAAGATATACACAAAATATCAACCTTCTTGCCCTGCTCTCTCTGTTTATCAGACCACCTATGAGACAAGAATTAGCTAGCTAGCCACCCCCTTCTGGGTCCATCTGTAGTGCTCTTCTCCTGGCGAGGTGGTCAGTAGTGGCAGGGGGAGTGAGGCGGAGGGCAGATTGTGATTCAAGGTTTTAGCTGACATAGCAACATAAAAGTAAAAAACTATTAGCAACATTTTCCATCTATCTGTGATAAGTTTAGCCGATACTGACACTTTCATTATTGCGTTTATTGTCAGACTCTCTTTTAGTCTCACTCTTCAATAAGTCTGTCTTCCTTTTTGGGGTTGCTTTGCAGTATAGGAAGTTGTTGCCAATGTTGGAACTTCCTCTGCAGGATTCTCTTCCACTGAATCAGACTTTCACAAGAGGGACACGCACATGCATCTGCATTTGTAGACCAGCCAATACTAACACCCTCTCTCTAATATTACCTGTTATTGGCTTACGTCTCCCATTACAGCCAAGAGGAGGTGCAGAGGTCTTGTTTTCTCAGTCCAGTTAATTTACAATACGCTCAAAGTCTATTATGGAATTCTGCCCATTGATGCCAAAATTAAACTGTCTATCCCAGCTTTAACAGGGTGCTTCACAGAACAATAAAACATGACAATATCCATTACAAGAAGGGCATACGATCAATACAGATATGAAGTATGATAAAAATGGTGACACGTTGACTATGTTGTCATGATGAAATGTACATTATTTTGGATGATATACCTTAAAACTGGACAAGGTTGCAGTTAAAAATTTGCAATTGAAACATTAACAATAGCATATAATACTCCTTGAAGTTAAAGTGGCAGTTTAAATGCTGAAGAATAATGAAGTTTCAGTTTTACGTGAGTGGTGAATTAAGTTGAAGAAAGTTAAAGACTCTTGAAAGAAGTTGAAATGTTCAAGGGATAGTGCACCCAAAAATAAAAATTCAGCCATTATCTACTCACCCATATGCTGATGGAGGCCCTGGTGAAGTTTTAGAGTCCTCACATCCCTTGCGGAGATCGGCGGGGGGAGCAGCTAGCACACCTAATGGCAGACGGCGCCCCAGACTAACGTCCAAGAAGACAAAATTGAATCCACAAAGTATCTCCAACATGCTCATCCGTAGTGATCCAAGTGTCCTGAACCCCTGACATAAAAAGTTGTTTCGAAAAACGTCATCTGAACTCATTTTAGCCTCACTGTAGCCTGTAGCTCTGACTGCTTCTCTGTGCTCCACACTCACGTGTGTGCACTCAGGGTGATCGGTGATGCACGGTCTCTGAAGAGCAGCAGTCTCGTCAGTACTGATGTCCAGATTCTCAAGTGCAGGCATCGCCAATTCCCAGTCTGAGCAGCAAAGACTTTCCTCATCTGTTGGCATTGCTTTGCATTTGAAACAACTACACCACCAGGTTTCCAGTGCTCGGTATTATGCGGCTGGCTGAGGGTTAGGCTCATGAGCTGCGGTGGGTGCTTCGTCCAGTAGCCTGAGTTCCGCATCCGTATACTCGGGCTCAAACAAATACGGCTCAACAAAGAAATGCTGTTCCTCCTCAATTTCAAAGTCTTCAGACATGTCGGGCTGTCCTTTGCTAAAAGACCGTAGTGCAAATTATCTTTTAGCTCTGTGGTTACTGTTGTCTCTCCCTGCAGTGCATGTGTCACGTGATGTAAACACGGTCTCACGCAAGCACGCACACGTGAGCGCGGAGCACAGAGAGGCAGTCAGAGCCACAGGCTACAGTGAGGCTAAAAACAGAGTTCAGATGACGTTTTTCGAAACAACTTTTTATGTCAGGGCTGCAGCACGCTTGGATCACTACGGATGAGCAGTATGGAGATACTTTGTGGATTCAGTTTTGTGTTCTTGAACGTTAGTCTGGGGCGCCGTCTGCCATTAGGTGGCTCGCTGCTCCCCCCGCCGATCTCCGCAAGGGATGTGAGGACTCTAAAACTTCACCAGGACCTCCATCGGCATATGGGTGAGTAGATAATGGCTGAATTTTCATTTTTGGGTGCACTATCCCTTTAAGTGTCAGTGAAAAAATGAAAGCAGTATAAGTCAGGTTAGAAATTTTGGCAGCAGGGAAGTAAAAAACAACAACCCCAAAATCAATCCTAGTCCCTGAATTTCAGCAAAGTGTTTTGTACCCGCCTTTGCTTTCCCAATACCAGCAACAGCACATGAGATAAAAGCTGAATGTGCAAGAACGCAGGCCACAGTTTGGTCAGTTTGCTGCGCTTTGCTTTCAAAGAACGAAGACTTGCTCGCATGGATGGATTACTGACTATTGGACTACTGGGCACAGACCCAGCAGGGGCCCAAGGGATGTAGTACATTTTATTTCTTTGGTATTTTGTATAATAGTTGGAGAGAGGTGTCAGTGAGGATCCTTTGCAAGAGGAAGCTTTAGAAGGGATTTAGACAGCTTCTCTTCTCCAACATGAACAAAATACTGAAGTA
Source organism: Epinephelus lanceolatus (assembly GCF_041903045.1). Lineage (NCBI taxonomy): Eukaryota > Metazoa > Chordata > Actinopteri > Perciformes > Serranidae > Epinephelus > Epinephelus lanceolatus. The sequence continues at coordinate 15,102,206 of NC_135757.1, read as the reverse complement.
CGTGGGGCAGTTTTCAATCAACAGCAGCACTCAGAGTTTGTTAATCTGCATGACACCACTGAAAAGACACTTTGTAATGAACAAATTGAAAGAACTGGTGAGACTACATTTGACTGGAGCTGCACCTTATATGATTACATGTGACAAATTGAATGCATTGCAATTAATGGAAATTAAAATTGGGTGGGGGGCTGGTGAGATATGTAGGATAACGGGGCATGTATCTTGCCCAATGTCTTATTATCTGCCTCCTAGTTATCACACTTCTACTGGCAAGAAAACTTATGGAATATATGGGTTCAAGCAATAAACAGGAGCAGTGTCATCAGCTTTCCTGTCAGTAGTTATAATTGGGTATTATCACCTTTAACAAACTGCTTTATGCATTTCTAATAAGGCAACTGAGACTCACACAGCCTTGGTGTGATGTATGTTTAAATACCTAGCTGTTTAAGGTCAATCCAGGATGCTGCTACACTCTGAGAAAAAGGGGTTACAAAAGGGTTCTTCCTGAAGGGCTGAGATTCTAACCATGCTTTTTTTTTTCTAGAAAAGCTGGGTGGAACCATTACACCAAAGAAATGTGTCTCATACTGGGCTCTGAGTGGAACCTTTCACAGATGGTTCTAGACATAACCTGTTAAGTTAGGTTCTTGGTAGTGCCCTCTGAAAAGGTTCCAGGTGGGACCTTTATAAAAGGCTGTATAAAGAACCAAAAGAGGCCTCTGAGTTCAGGCCCAAGAACTCTCTATGGTTCAACTTTGGATCTTTATGTCTAAAAGTGTATATTAGAGTTTTGGCTAATGTTAGCAGCTCTGACCTGCTCTATATTGGAACAAGGTTTGCCCTCCAGCAACCCCAGCCAACATTAATTAATATAACACTGCCACACTGGTTATTAGAGAGACGAATTATCCACTCAAGTCTCAGATTTTAACTGGTAAAAACACTGGATAACCAAGTTTCATGTAACAAAATCAGTGTTTTTCTGAAGCTGCCAACTATAGTGGCTGACACAAAAACTAAAAAAAAAAAAAAAAAAAAAAAAAGGCGAATGGCCCTTTCTAGTCAGTGTTTGTTTTGTCCATTATGGGATACTGTAGAAACATGGCAGTACAACATGGTGCACTCCATAGCCAAGGACTCACTCTCTATGTAGATATTCAATCTCATTCTAAAGTGACAAAAACACAACAATTCTTCTTCTTCTTCTTTTAAGCAGATGATACACTAAAGAAAACCTAGTTATTATATTATATTCCATTTCTGCCAGTATATCTAGCTAAATTCTACACACTGGACCTTTATGGGCCTTTTTGCATAGTTTTCGTTTTCAAACTAGTCAGCTGGAAACATTAGAAAGTCACACAGAGACAAAGTTTTAACCAACTCAGGGAACTAATGTTAGCTTAATTAGCTAGCTACCTAAAGTTGATAAAATCTGATAACTGGCCATACCTGATTTTGTTTACTTCTGTCAGAAATCAGCCAGCATTTGTTTCAAAATGTCAAAAAATTTGATGGTTAATCTGACACTGTTAACAATGTACACTGCATTTGTATCCTGCGAATAAAGAAGAGCTTGACAGACTCAGCAACTGTCAATCAGCAGGATAATTTAAGCTCAATCACAACATGATAGCCTGGATTAGTTAGGTGCCATCTGAAAATCAGGCCAGCAGCTGCCCACCTTGTGCTCTTCCACTTGGTGCTTGACATCCTCCAGGTCAGGTCCCAATGGTTGAGCCCCCATCCTCTTAATCCGGGCCTCCGTCACGTCCAACCAGTCTGTGAGCTGCTGCAACTGCTGGTGCTGCAGGTCCATGAGGACCTCGTGGAGTCTGGGGTTGAGAGACAGTTCAGTGAGCTGTCAATCTCATGTTGATACTGCAAGGGTTAGCTATCATCAAAAAGAGTCTCAAGAACAGTTCAGAAGGACAGATGAAAGTCTGGTTAAACAAGCTCATGCCCCGAGCAGTGCTGCTGATTTAATTGGTAGAAATGGTAAAAGCCACCTAACCTGCTCTTATATGCACCCGTGCTTTATAGCAGACCCTCGCTGTATTGTCTAAGTGGTATTTGGTAGTCAAGGCCATGTCTGCACAGCTTTGTGCTTGAATCAACAAGATTATCAAAGAAGATAGCTGAACAGTTAATTAAATTTGGCTCAGTGTCAGTTATCGTTGGATCCACCATAATTAGAAAGGCCGCTGTTCTTTGTATCCATGAATGTTGGGTACTGTGGGGATCTTCATTATGTCAAAGAGATGAAACTTTATTCTTACCCCTAAATTAAGATCGGATAAAACATGTGAAGCTGTGCGTGTGTGTGTGTGTGTGTGTGTTTGAGTGTGTATCATTATGTCTCATTGGGCAAATACATTCTGACACACTCCCTGAGCTTTTTGATCTTTTCATTGTCTTCTTGTTTATATTCCCAGATCTGTCTTAAAGACCTTTGACTCTATAGCTTCATCACATATTCGTAATAATTCCAATTCCTCAGACTGTGGTTGCAATATATCATCCAGAGCAAGCTTTCATCACCACGCCCCCTTTTGAAGGAAAAGAAGCCAGAGTTCAGCATACACAGAGTAGGTTGAAACATATCTCTACATTTCTACTTAAAACAAACTGGCCTAAAAAAAAATAACGCAAGCCCAAGAGTTGCTGTGTAGTTGGGTGTACCAACAATAAATCCAAAGATGCTGATCTCCAATTTGTTTCCCTGTCGTGTTGTTAAAAAGACAGAAGATGGCAGCTCCAAGCTACAGACTAACTGGTTGACATCACACACGCCAACTGCGTGTCCCCTTTTGGTGGGAAAGAAATCCGCTTTCACATACAGAGACAAACGGGATAATGCAGAGGAGCTGTTGTGTATCGAGTTAACCAAGGCTGTAACACTGAGATTTAAGGCACATAATACACATGAATTTTCACTGTCATTGTGGTAAATGATGCTGGTGACAGTTACTATTGATGGATAGCTTTTCGTTAGCTTGAATGGGAGCTGCTGCAGTTAGTTTCAGTCTCACATTGCAGCAGCATGATTCGTCTCAACTAAATCTCTTTAACTTAAGGTATCGTTAAAGCTCAGGTTCAGGCAAGGTCACAAAACAATTATTGAACAGTCTATAAAACAAACATTTGTTTTAAAGAAATTAATGTATACAGACATGTTAAAATCATAATCCAAACACACATCAAACTGCATTGACACAAACACGATCTTTGGCTCTCTATCCCCTAAAAGAGGGCGCAGCCTTGACCCGAATGTGTGCTCCAGGTATGAGTTCTAAAACCTGTAAATGAGTTTGCATTTTAGTAGTCCCCTCATATTGAAGTCAGTGGGTTTTTTCAATGGGTTTTTGGTTAGATGACTGAAATGAGGTCTGTGGTTAACACAAGCTGAAGAGGCTTTTACGTTTTGTTCTACGACATAAAATATGTCAGTAAATTCCCCACTTATGAATTCTGAAGCTTTTATGTGTCTTAAAAAAGGTGGTTGCTAACATGTGGCTTAACGAGACTACAGAACATTATCACGACGAAGACAGCTTTACAGCCTCGTTGCGGTGGTGATGTTGAGACATGCAACTGTAGTGTAGTTTTAGTGTCGTTTTATTAGCTTTTTACTTCTGGCGAATTTAGGCTTGGTGAATTTAGGCTTCAAGCATCGTTCATTTGAGAAGATTATCTTGCTGAACAAAACGTGTAAATATTGTAAACGTTCGTTTGCCACAGAGCTTATTTTCTATAATAATCCAAAATCCAATGGAAAAATCCAATTGTCTTTTGAAGAGGGAATCAGGGCAACACTAACATCGACCTCCAGAAAAATGTCATCCCTGGAGCACTCTATTAGTGCAGTTGAGGCTGAAGGAAATGTCATTAGTTTTACAGGTATTTGATCACAAGCCAAAGTATTGGACAAAACAAAATTTTGACATGATGATGATCAAAGTAATGGCAATTGATCCTGAAAGAAACATGGATATCCGTACCAAATTCTACGGCAATCCATCCAACATTTGCTACGATATTTCAACTAAAGACATACACACATAAAGACCAACTTAGAAGCCCTTCAAAGAATGTTATCTACCTGCTCTGTCTCTCCATGCTGGCCACTCTCAGGTGCTCCCACCGGGAGTTGAGGAGGTTCATCTGCTCCCTAACTTCCGTGTCCTCCTCTTCACTCAGGTTCCCCTCCCCCAGCAGGGCGGCGCCGGCCCGGAGGACCCGCCCCACACTGCCTTGGTGGGTGGTTAGCTCCACCATGTACCCCTGGCGAGAGACATTTCACACACATATTCGCAACGTTTCCACTCATTTTGCCTAATTACCCCTCCATAAGAAGGGAACTGCCTCACATCAGTACCCTGAACGACCCTCATTCACTTTAACTACTCTCAAAATACATTTCCACCTCTCACCTCACTGCTTAATCTATTTCCTCCAAGCACACTTATAGGATCCTTCTAGGATCTCACACAGCAAAATGGTCAGGGCTAATTTAATTTTCAGAGCATAAAAGTCAATAGTAAGCCTGTGGTCCTGCAAGTCCACATCCATCAGAGTTAATTCAACACTTACAGTTTGCTGTAAAACAGCTGCACAGTGCTGGAGCAGCTCTGCAAGTAAACAACTTAAAAATTCACAGATCAATTCAAAATAAGTTACAAAGACTGGAATATTTCACTACCTAAAGCAGACTCATCTTAGTATTTTTAGGAATTGGCTAAATCCCTAAACTGTTAATTTGGACGATTCTTGTTACAGTTGACTGTTCTTCGGTGTTCTGCCTTTTTCAGATGTTTGTTCGTCTTCCATCAACAAACAGCAGAGATTGTTTTTTGGTGATGGGCCACTTTACACTCATTACTGCAGTCTTTTCAAGCCTGGCCCTTCAGTGGAGTGGAGGGAGGGAGGCTCATTCTTTTCTTTAACTACACAGTTCTCCTAGTTATTGGACATGGTATGTTGTTATGGATTGATGGCTGCTATTACTTTAACTTCTTTGTTGTGTTTTTGGCTAGGTTTCGGCCGTGCAACACTGACTTAGGGGCAAAAAAACAAGAAGACTGTGTATTGTGTTTGTTTACAGCTTCCAACAGGGGCACATTATTGCTGCTCTGTTACCACTACAAGAATCACAACTCATTATATAACTACAATTAACATGTCGTTATAGCATCGTGCGTGTAAGAGCCCTGCCAGTAGTGTCAAACTGATGCTCTATTAGGGAAAAACAATCTTAAATAAATGCTTTTTTCATATTATAACTAATTACAGCCCCATAAAAATGTCCAGGACTTCACTGCAAAGTTTTGCTGGATGATATTTTGTGTTCCTTAATAACATTACAACGCTTATAACAACTCCTATAAAAGCAAACATATAGAGAAGATGTTTTACAACACTTTCTACATTTTATAAACCACTAAAATTTATGCTGCTAGTTAGGTATTTTAACAAGGGGGTCTATGGGTACTGACTCGCTCTTGGAGCCAGCCTCAACTGGCCATTAGAGGAACTGCAGTTTTGGCACCGTTTTCAGCCTCAGAAGCTGCTGCTTGGTTAAAACTCAGAAAAACTTGGGAGTAAAAAAAAAAAAAAAAAAAAGGCAAAAGCATTTTAGGAACACTAGATCTCATAATGAAGTGCTTTTCTGCTAAGCATCATGGATGAATTGTTGTTTACAGTGGAGTGTTAAAACAGATGTTCTGCTAAAAAAAGGCTGCTCCAGGAGCATCACTAATTACAGCCCCCCTTGTTATACCAGGAATTCACTGCTCCAGCTCTCACCTCATGTGTGTGGAACTGTTCTTTCACCTCCTCCACATTGTTGGAGATGGGAGGTTGGCCCTGGAGCCCATCTTCAGCCGACAGCAGCCATGTCAACACCTAAAAAAATTAAAATTAACATGACACACAGAAAAACAATCCAGTCACCAGGATAAATGTTTGCACTGTATGTTTCTGAAAGCTACAGATTTATTACATTTGTACATTTCCTTATGTTTGAACAACTCTGGAGTAAATGATTGGTTCAGCTTAGGGCACAAAAACCACTTGGTTATGGTTAGGAAAAGATAATGTTTTGGCTTAAAATACTCAGTTTTGGGGGCACAATTTCCACTGAAATTACAGGGAGGGGCTGCCAAAGGATAAGTCTGCTGATATTCTGCTTTTTCTATTGTCAACAAGTCCCTTTAAACATCTAAACCAACACTGTGTTAACATCTCTAAATACTGTCCGACTTCACTATCCTGTCTACAGCTCTCAGCCACAAGACCACTGTTCCTACTGAAAATGTTATCTTTTAAAGATGCCTCACATATATAATTTCTTTAAAAAAAGGAGTCTGTTATTTCCAAAAACATCTGGTCACTGTAGTTTTATCAAATACAACTCAAACAGGAGGAAATAGTGCGCTCTTTAGGGACTATTTTCAGCAGGCAGATTAATCCATATTTGGTGCCCTAGTGAGAATTTCAGGAAATAGGACAGCGTATGAGGGATTGAGTCAAAATGAACTACAGTGTGTGTTTTCATGGGAATGAAGGAACATGTCACCCTATACAACCGTGTGGCTCATTGATGTGTTTTTAATAGCTTTTGGACAACAATAGAGCTCTATGGCGCAGAAGAAAGAGATATATCAGGCTTTGATACACACAATGCAGCTGGATACATCTATTGTTGTTCTGGCCCTGCACATGGGATGTGTTGACAATAAGAAAGATATAGAATATCACCAGACTTGTCTTTTAACAGAAAAGTACATTAAATAGAGGATATGAAACATTTTTTTATCACCACTGTAGTGACATACCTCCTCCAGTGCAGCCTGGTAGCTCTCCAGGCTGGTGGAGCCTGGAAGCAGAGGACTGAGGCCCCGCTGTAGCTCCTCGTGACCAGGACTTAGGAACTACAAAGGGAAGGGATGGATGAGAGATAACAGACGGAGATGGAGCGTGATTGTGGGGAGGGATATGAGGAGAAGCAGAGGGATAGAGGATGTCAAGGTTACAAGGTAGGATGGAAATAGGGTTAAGAGAGGAGGGAATAAAAGAAGGTTTCGAGTGAGGGAAAAAGGGGGCAGGGAAGCAAGGAAATCAGTAGGCAGCATGGAAGAAAGGTGGGCAGAGAAGATAGATAGAGATGAGGAGAGGCCTGTCAGTGTTAGCCATTACCGGTGCTGACAAGCAGTTCTGGCCTTTGTCCAACCTCAACAACTTGTCCTCTTTCTCTCTGGGTCTCTTTCTCCCTCTCTCTCCCCATATCTCTCTTTGTGTGCACGCTACTGATCTGGACACTAACAACTTCTCTCTTTTTATCTCGGCTCCACGCTCCTCCTCTCGCTCTATTCTTCTGTCTGGTAATAAGGTCCTGAAAAGATACACAAGGCCCATCCACGGTGCTGATAACTGTCCAGCCTCAGTCAGTGCCGTTCTCTCTTTATGCCTCTTTTGTATTACAAATGTGCTCCGTTTTGTCTGATGGTGGAGACTCAGAAATAACTCTTTACTGACAGAGTTTACAGCTTGTGAAGTAATCAAATATAAAATAAATGCGGAATATTCAGCTCCCTGACAGTTTAAAGCATGCTCTTTCTTTCAAACTCTATCTTTATATACTAAGCTGTCCATATAAAACATGTTTGACTGAGGCAAACTGAGGACAGTGCATTGTAAAAGTCTATTCCTCATATTCTCAAGGGGGTACTTTGGTGAACCCTGTTGCAATGAGACCGGGGTTTTTATCCAAGGTTCTGCTTTACATCCTACTTTTCAGAGAACAGTGGGGTGTGCTTGAATACAGCTTATCTGACAAATTATCTTCTCTTCTTGCGATGCCTTTTAGGTGCCAGCCAATTTAAGTCGAGCACCCTGCTGTTATATTAAACATTTGACACAGTCTCTGAATACATTCACTCGAGCCGGAGCAAATTATGGGCCACATTTAGTTACGCAGCGCAGGGTGACGGCTTTGAAAATGCATCTGAACTTTTTGAAATGTCATGTTGGGGAATACAGGGGACAAAAAGTACAAGATGAGTGGATGCACATTAACTGTTTTTGTGTTGCAGGGTGCTGTAGGAGCTGTTGCATTAACTGGTGACAGATAAGAAGCAAACTTGTCAGTTTGTTTTTGGTTGTAAAGTGGGGCACAGAGCAACTTTTTCTTAGTTTAGATTAGCAACAGTACAGTAAAAGTTTCCAGTTTACCCTTCCTTCTAATCTTTATACTAAGTCGAGCTAATCAACTCCTGGTTGTGGCTTAATATTTTAAGGTTCTGTATGTAACTTTTTACATGTATCAAATGTTTTTTGTTGCTAATGGGTGAACAGGTCGTAACTTCAAAATGGGGACTTTCCTCAACTTTCTCAATTGCCTGTGACAGCCCGTGGACTGACCTCTATGTAAAGGAATTTTCTGGGAATTTTCTCTTCAGTTCTGCTACAGCGCTAACAGTGTGGCCTGCTAACATCAACAAACCACTGGCACCCACCACAACACAGAGTCAACGCAGGGTATTTTTCCACGATATACATTCTGCAATGGTGGCGCAGTGGAGAAAAAACTTTATTTAGCAACCTGTAGCAACTCGAATTCAGCCAGAGTAAGACTGAGTGCCAGAGTGCTGGGGGACTGATCACGAACTGCCTTTCCGAATACCTGCTGGATCAGCAAACTTTCAGGTGCTGCCCTTACATAGGTTGGTCCCAGCACTGCAAACAAAGACAAACTGCTAGCTAGCTAACTTAGCAAAATACTGTCTTTATTGATTATTGTTGTGTAATTTATTCAGACTCAAGGGTTGATATGTCAGTTGACTAACTAAATTTAGCCCTTTCTACTAGCCAAGAGCAGTGCAGGGGTTGCCTATAAGCTAACCTGAACCTCAGATAAGGTTAGCCAGCTATCTGTAACTTAGCTAATTAGTTGATTGCTTCGTAACATTAGCTGATAAAATAATTTGCAAATGGCAAGCTCCTTGGATACAATGGTCCGAATGAAATATCACAACTTTGCAGATAGTAATGTAATTTATTTTACGGTCAATCAGTCATGGTCAGTTTCTTGTTTGGCACTGTTTTTGGCCAATTCCCAAGAATGCCAGCACAAGCAACAGAATGCTAACTGCAGTTTACTTAACAGCCTAAGACATAGGGGGTCACTATATACAAGGATTTTCTGAAAGTTACACACAGAACCTTTAATGACAAAGTGGTATTGATCTTGAAAAAAAGGAAGTTTATCAAATTTTGATTCATTATATAAATATCATAATTATAATATTGCTCAACTGCACTGATTAAGAGGGAGCCTTGGTATCACTACTGATAAAAAAGACGACCTCATGAGCATAGTCAGTACCCCTTCTGACTCATGGGTTGTTAAAATTAATGTATCACATCATGAGCAAAATAGTTTTTAAACCATGAATTACATGAAACGTAATGTGATTGACAGGCATGAACAAAAAGTATCCAACTCAACAAGTCAAGTTTCATATTCAGTCTTAAAATACCGTTTTTCTTTACCATAAGTTAAACAATTCAAACATTAATTCCACTTTTCAATGTGTTTTCACTTGTTGCAGGTACCATGGTAGGACAAGGTACACCACCTCTTAGGCATACAATTATATACAGACTTGGTGTGATGGACAATTTTTGTCAATGACAAAGAGAAACAAGAGCAGACAAAACAACAAATGTGCAGCCAAAACATGCACAGACAGATGGACGCTTGGCATGGAGTGTTAGCACTGCGAGACACGGACCTGATCAGTAAAACGCCTCCTCTTTTGTTCGGGCGACTTGACATATGCAGCCTGGGTGTAGGCATAGCTTTTATAGCGAGGCTGAGGGGAGGGACTCCGCACTCGGCCCTGAGCCACACTCACTGTGATCTGAGAGAGATGGAGAGATAGAATGGGACAGAGAAAGAATAGGACAGAGGAAGAGGGAGAAAGATTTGGCAGGAGAGGCCAGAAAAGAGGAGAGAGAGGGAGAAAAAGAGAAGCGAAAGGACGCAAAACATAAAGCGAAAAAAGATCCAAAAGCCAAATTATACAAAGGAAGAGGAGGCAGAAAATGAAGAGGCAGAGTGAAAGAAATGTAACAGGGAGCGAGTGGTGATGAGAAATTAAGATGAGGAGAGATGAGAAAGAGAAGCAGAAAACAGGAGAAAAAAAAGGAAACATGAATAATCACACATAAGCTCTGTTTCCATCCAAATGTCAAGCTAATTTTAGATGAACTTTCGAATCGACATGAATAAAAAATAAATCACAGATTATGTGTGTTTCCATCAACAGAGTGTCAAAAAACACATTTACAAGAAAAATGGAAAGTCTCCAAAATTAAAACGGGCAAGTAGTTATTTACGTTCATCTCAGGAAATGTTATAAATGTTGCCATATCTAATGCTCTCTGAATATGAAAACAGAGATATACTGCAACAAACTAAACTTTATCAGGCATCTTACGCAGCTCAGGAAGATTGTGGTGGACTCGTAAAACCCAAAGTCACTATAATGAACTGTTTTAAAAGTAGACTGAAGTATTTATTTAGATAATTCCTTACGCAAAATGTACTTAAAGTGAGACTATGTAACTTTGAAAAAAAGAAACAACACATCCTTCTTCTTACGAGTGAAAAGTTCAAAAGCAATAAATGCACATTTCAATGCACTCATGACAACTTTTGATAGAATACTGTTGTGTATTGCACATTACTGAGTCAGTTTGCTGACTTTATGACTCTTTCCTGTAATTTAGCATTTCCTATTATCTTGCTATTGCCACCCGTGGCAGCGTTGCTCCTGCACATTACATCGGATTACTGTTAGTGATACATTCGTGTTTAAGTAGCAATTTCCACCGAACAATACATCCTATTTTAGAGGCGGATTTTCCATGAAATATAATCATCAAAATATATTTTTCTCTGAAATGTAGTGGATTTGAAGTATAACAGAGGTGAAAAAAAAACTCAAGTATACTTCCTACCACTGCTGATTATGTATTTGTAAAATGTATAATGGCTTTCAAATCTGACACTTTGAAAAACTCCTTGGATGGAAACCCGGCTACAGATAATGCAGACATGAGAGAGCGCAGAGGTAGAAAGAGAGAGAGAACAGATGTGTTATGCAGGAGATGTGGACAGAATAGACAACAGACAGTAGCGTAGAGTCAAAGCTGATGTTGTTGTGAGCAGCTCCCATTCAACAACCCTCCATCCTCGAGATCCACCACACCCATGCAGACACTCTCTTTCTGCCTGCTGATGTTTAAAATGTCAACAGTTTTACACTTTGTTTTCTCTCCTGGGAAAGAGATCACTGGCCTGTTTGGCATCTTCACACTCACTCTGGCACATTTATCCCTAACTAGCAGCAGCTCTGTATAACTGCAGTCCTAAGCAATTTATCATCACCTATCATTTACTGGCTAACAAACAATGGACTGATTTTTAGTTTCATTAGATCTCATTACAGGTTTACTTTGCGAGAACGGTAAGAATATACACAGTCTTCTGATCTACGGTCCCTTGAACTCACCTCAAGGTATCTGAAAGAAAATGGGTTCTACAAGTCTCCCCTAAACTTGAGTTCCCAATAAATGTTTTTTTTCCTTACAATCAATCTGCTCCTTTTAATTAAAGCTGTATGTTTGTCTTCATAAGGAAAAGGACAACCAGCCTACTCGAATAACAATGATGTGTATCAGATAATTATTAATATTACCTGTAAAAAAAAAAAAAAAGTCAAATTAATGTGTGATTGTTTAACTGTCATTTTGATATAACTTTCAGCTAACCTACGGTATATACTACATCAGCACAATGGAATTCCTGAAATTCAATTATGGCTGTTAGTTTTGGTGTGCCACTCAAAGATTTTCAGTGGCCCCATCTGGTCACCCCTATGAAAAAATTCTGGGGGCACCACTGACTATGAAACTGGAGTCAGGAGGCAATTTGCTTAGCTAAACTTAACTTAGCTTAGTGTAAAGACTGGAACCAAATGAAAGGAGCTAGCCTGGTTCGGTTCAGTGTTTAAAAATATGTCGACCAACAGCTTTACAGCTCACTAATTAACACATATTTTGCACGTCAAGCTGTTTCTCCTGATTTCATTCTTTTTTCTAAGCTAAGCTAACCAACTCCCAGGTGTAGCTCCACATTATAGTTAACTCTCAGACATGAAACTGGTACTGATCTTCTTATTTAACTATTCACAAGAAAGCAAATAAGCATATTTCCCAAAACGTTGAACCTTTCCGCTAATTAACAGCTCCAATATATAAATTTTTAATGGTTTTAACATGCAAGTAATTCATAATTAATTTAAGTATTCAACAGTACCCCAGTAGCAAGTTAACGTAGTCTACCTTAGCATTTGGACTGGGGTTAGGGCTGCAGCTTTTAGCAGTAGTGTGAAAGTCCAGGAAAACAATGTTGACCAGAAGTGTAGGTTTGCTGCACATGCTCACAAATGTTTTACATTAAAAATTCAAGGGATGGCTTATTGAAATCAGTCCACTAATGAGTCATTAAGTGTGGCGCAAACACTGTTTTCGATGAAGCCTTTTGGATATGCTTCACAGTCAACTGTAAAACTATTGTACTGTATGAAGTTTGGATATAAAAGTGGGGAAGAACCTTTCTTGCGTTTGGTTGTGCCTCTCAGTCCTGCCTCTTCATGTGTATTAATGCATCACATGGTCTATCAAAGACAGAGGCAATTACACAAAAACTTCATTACTCAGTGTATGACTCAACAGCAGATATATAAAATCTGTAAGTCAGAGCAAAGCCATGACTTTCAAGATTTATTAAAAATCTTTTAGTTCAGTCTAAGTAAATGAGGTCTCTTATTGAAAAATTCTCCATGACTGACAACACTAATTCCATCTAATTTTGTCACTGCAGTGAAGGCACTATGTAGCCAAAAGTATGTGGACACAAACCCACATGTGATTGCTGAACATCTCACTCCAGAACCATGGGAAATAATATGCTGCTCTAACAGCCTCCGTTCATCTGGTTTCTGGCTTTTCAAAGACTTTTAAATCATTCTGCAAAAGCACATGTGATTAAACATGAAATTAAATCAATAGTATAAAATATATGAATAGTATTAAAATATAAAGTGTGATGAAATAAGAAGAAAACCAAAAAGGAAACCAAACTAGTGCAGGGAGGCGATTGTGCTGCTGGAAAAAGAGGCACGGTATAACATGGGAATTTAGCACCATGACATTAACTGCAGGTGGATGAATGTGTGCACTGTTTAGGATTTTACCTTTAAAATCATACAGTAGTCAAACTGTACAGGTGCCACGTTTTCAAACAGCTGAGCTCTTGTTTTGGAGGGACAAATAACTTTTAATTGACGACTAATTCTCTCACTAGTTTGACATTCCCAAGCTGCCTTTACTATGACAGCCGAGTGAGCTGCTGCATCGCTAACACCAAGTCAACCATTCCACCACAGACATCATAAAAGTTTAATCTCTCGCTGTCTCGGCTCTTTCTCCCCAGCTATCAATCTCCCCTTTCACCTCCATCCCCTGTCTCTCTTCTCTCCCCTTGCTCTTTTTCGTCTTTTCACCTGTCATCATCTCTCTGTCTGTCTTCTTCCTCTGTTTTACTCCTCGCTGTTTTCCCCTTTCTCTCTTTCAAGGTGGATTAGGTGTTTTTCTTGCTGTAAAGAGCAGACAGCCAGAGGCGACCCAGCCCGGGATCAAACGCTTCCTGGCAAATAACTCTTAGCGTTTGTTTGCACCAGCTCGGAGCAGCAGACAGGTGGGGTTTTAGAGCATCAGGACACCTCAGATAATGTCACAAAAAAGCTGACTTTTCTAATTTGAAACAATTGTCTCAAACTTTGGATTTAGTCATTTTTCCCACTCTATTTCCATGAAAAGTTCCCTTCCTCCCTGGGTCCCAGGTGGTGGTAGTATGGTGTTGATGTAAGGAGGTGGTGACAGCACCGCTTTGATGATGACAGATGAGGGAGGAGGCAGATAATAGCCGCTGTCAGTAACTCCTTTTTTTTCCCTCCCGTCTTTCCTATCCCTCTCTCGTTTTATTGCCATCTGACTTGTTCCTCGCACTCCCTATTTGTCTGCTCCATCTCACTCTTCATTTCCCCCCTCACCACCTCTTCATCTTTCTGTACATCTTTATACATCTTTACACCTCCCCACTTCCTCTCTTTGCCCTCTTATCTTTCCTTCAAAATCTATGCCTCTCTTTTCCATCTCTTTTTCCGTCTGTCTAATTCTCAGAGGGAAAAGGCCTGCAGTTTCCTCCACTCTCAGATAGCTGATGGGGGGGAAGGGGGTGGTGTGGCCATTAAACTGACTGAGATAATAATATTACCAGCCATTACTCCAGGAAGCTCACTCCATCCTGCTGCGATTCAGCGCGATAGCATGACACTGACCTCTTCTTAACTCAGCTCGAAAGGTCAGCACTGGTGGATCTAATTTGTGACTTGAGATTTGGTCCATTTTTTACAGCACATTCATTGAGAGGTTCTGTCTAAATTTAGCAGTCAATTTTCATTCCAATGCTCACAAATTTCCGAGAGTGACTGAAAGAACAAGATAGGAGATTTGTCTACTCCTTACTGAAGGGTGACTACATCTCCCTGCATACCTGGCAGGGCTTGGGAATCCCCAGCAGGAAGAAGTTCTGCCTCACTGCTGCCTCTGAGAGCCTAACCTCAACATGTGATGACTAAATGGAGGGATGAGCAGATGAACGGACAGATGGTGATTAGGTGGATGCTGAATTGAAGTTTTATTTCAAACTCAGCTTTGGGAACATGAACTGTTAATGCTATGTGTGTCAAAGGTCTTAAGATGGTCTGTTACTTTAATTCTATTACTGAAGAAGTTGTGATGCCAGAAAACGCATTGCACTGTTCCAATCTTAGGTTTACTGCAGAGAAGGGTTGGGTGTCATTGTGGAGGACATAGCCACCGTGACATCACCCACTTGTTTGCACTCCTGTTTTGAAATCTCCAGTTTAAAATTTGGGCCATTCCCACCTTGCTTTTTTGGAGCTAGAATTACGCATATTTGAACAAAATGGCAGAGAAAATCCTAACGCTAGCTGCTACCTTAGTTAGCACGGTGCATTAAGGGCCTGCAACTGTGATAATACTAATGCTAATATTTATTTTTGATAGTGGAAAAATAAACCTTAAACTATTAAAAAAATGTTAAACTGAGTGATTGCTGGGAGGAGAGCTGCTTGAGAGACAGTAGCAAATGACAGTTTGCTGATCCAGCAGGGAGTCGGGACGGTCCAGGGTCAGACCACCAACGCAAGGTAGTGATTACTGATACGCAGCCCTACTACAGAGCAAATCAGATAATATTACTTTACTGATATAACATTCCTGCTATATAATAGTTTATATTGAAAGTGCTCTTCATCAGCCTTCAGTTGCAAATACTGTATATTACAGCTTTTTCCAAAATTCTAGAGGCTCGAGGCGGAGATAAAATTGTTTATTTTTCAAAGTACTCCCACACAACAATACCACTCCACAAAAAGAGGCTGACCTGAAGAGGTATTTTCTGTCTAATACAATTTCAGGAGCAGTAAAGCTGAGAGGTTATTGTCTTGTGGCAGATCTTTTCTTTTTGTATTATTATTATTTTTTTTATTTTGGCTCTCTGTGCCAAAACGTCTGCTGATATAATCATAATATTTACATAAATTTGCAGCATTTTCTCCTCTTAATCACGCCTTTGATTAAAATGGTTGCGATAATCTGCTCCTCCAGGAAACCTGCTCGCAGTTTGTGGCACCACTGAGAGGAAAATATGTTCTCAAACTGTTCATTATCCAATTTAAAAAGTAGAATCCGAACAGTGATTCTCTTTTTAACTATGCTGGTGAGCCTGTGTGGATACTGGTTAGCGCCTTCATTTTATTTTACAAAAGTACAGGGATAGATGGAGTTTCAAACCTCTCTCTAATGTTTTTCCTTTACTGCTTGTAGAGATGTAAGAATGAGGTGTCCTACCTGACCCTTCATTATCTAAAAGATCTCCAAATCTCTGCAGAGTTTCTTTGATTAATTCTGTTCTTGCCATACAGTGCTGATTTAGGACAACTTAGTGGATATTTGATAGCAGGGATCATCCCCTCTGTTTCTTTCATCCCCTTCAGTTTCTCTGGGATACTACAACAGACAGAGGGCCCTGCTGGGAATTCCACAAGCTCACTTCGTAATCTTGATAAAGTGGCAGGTTGGCAGAGTGGCGGGACAGAAGTGTCGATGCTTCGAAGGAGTGCAAATTCATTTTGTAACTAGGTTAGAGAATCCTGTTCTGGAGCTGATAATATGCAGTGGACAAACAACTGCAGTAATTTAGCTGTATGATATGCAATACTATAGAGCCTACTTGAGTATGATTATGTAGTGTGGGCACTGCCACAACAACAAAGCAATGAAATGTAAATGTGAAGCTCTAGGACCAAGTGAGTGTACAGCACAGACACAATGCATGCATAGCAAAGGCCTATGGGGAATCAATCATGGCATATTGCTATCATGACCGCATGAAGCAGTCATGGTAACAGTGACGGCAAATTGCACAGACACAATGACAAGAATCACTGGCATGAAGCTGCCACTATCACCATTCAACTAGTTCCCATGATGTGTTACCACAGAAACAACAATGGCACATTACTATGGTAACAGGATGCCGAGCTTCTATGACAATATCTAGGGCACATTAATTTTTCCTTTCTTCTGTTTCCTAGAGAGATGGCTGTTATGACTTGATTTAAAGTGGGACTAGACAACTGTTATAATTGTTGGCGCCTCTGTCACAAACACAACTGGATCACTTTCCATTTTTTTCCTCAGAGCCTGGCAAATAGTCACAATAATACCGCGGGTTTAATTATAAATATTAACACAGTTACCTTTAAGCTTTTCCTCACAGCAATAAACAAAATGTAGTATTGCTGAATGGGGGAAAAAACACGAAAGGATAAACAATCCTCAAAAATATCAACCTTAACAAATCTAACTGAAACTACATCTTGTGCTGCGGCTCATAATCACAGCAGCTCTGATGACATCACTCAGGTGAGACAAAGAAAATTACAATCAGAATGAAGCAAACAAACCTGTGCTGCAATACACAGGCAAACTTATTACATAACAATGCGTGCTTTCTAACATACACTGATACTCTTTGGTAACTTGGGATAGCTATAAATAGCTACCATGGAAAACGTGGTATTTCTGAAAGCGCTATCCACTTCCTGTTTTGGATGAGTAATGGTTGATGCGTGTCCTTTGTGCTGCGCATGGAACCTTCATTGCACAGACAGAATTGCATAGTGAAAGTGAGGTTTAGGGGGAATAAATCTAAAGGTTGATGGTGTCATTACTCTATAGCCATTACATTGTACAATCAACATTTCCTTCATAATGATCAGTTAAAGTAAAAAGCTTGTCTTTTTCCACTTTAATAAAAGTGATGAAATACAAGAATTGTTTCGGAGAAAATTCAAAAATCAGTGAGGCGTAGCAGTCCCACGTGGCAGCCTTAGTAACAGTCAACAGAATGCAATGGCAGGAAGGACTGACAACGTGTGTGTGTGGTTCCACCCGTGTCTGTGTTTGTGTGTCTAACCTGCTGAGAGAAGCGCTGCTGGGTCTGGATCTGGTAGTGCTCCTCTGTTGTCACCCGGGAGATGTTGGCTGTGGTCGCCCGTGGCAGCGTCTCCACCTCATGGATGGCTTCCATGGAGACGCTTTGGGGAAGCACCTGGAAGAGTGATGTCACGTACATGATGACACTCTTCTTGTCAGGGTGAGGTACCGCCACATCTGAAGAGTGGGAAGTTAGAGGAGAAAAAAGTCATTTTAAATTTCGAGGGTAAACCCTTCGAGATTAACTTTCTTGTTTTTACGGGAGCTTTAGACACAGAGGAAAGTTACATTCACATAACAAACAAATAAAGAAAAACAATGAGGAAGGAAAACCCAAAACCACACATCACTTTTAATACCTTCATTAAATATATATCCAGTCACAAAAAAATCAATTCAAAAAAGGATTTAAAAAAATGGAGAGGGACATGTACTCAAAAGAAATTATGCAAGTCCTCCAAATTAAACTGATTTCCTCAATAAAACCATAGCCCAGCATTTTAAAAATATCTTCTCTTAGAACAGTTTTCAAAAAACTCAAGATTTTTGTTGATAAAAACGGAAAAAAATGTAGAGAAAGAGATCACATTTTAAATTTACACACATTTATATTAATTAATCCCATAGACCTTATGAAATAATGGACGTGGCCGAGTTTGGCATTTTGTTCAGCTCCATCTCAGGTTTTTGAAGCCTAAAGTGAGCATCTGTGGAGAAGAAGGTGGCGCTAACCCTGGTGCTAGCTGCTAGTTTAGCCTCAAGTGGCCATTAGAGGAACTACAGTTTTTGGAACTCTGCGTTGGTTTCATTTTTCAGCCCGGGAGGTTGCCTCTTGGTAATATCAGATAAGCTAGCAAGGAAGTTCTAAAGTAATATAAATGAGCAAGTTGAAACTACTGTTTGGTGGCTGATCGACAGGAAATCCATCTGCAACAAGAACTACATGATTCAATAATTGTTTAAGTAATTTTCTCTGGATCCACTTTTCTAAATGTGAATTTCTTAACTAAATGTTTTTTGTTTTAGACTGTTGGTCTGACAAAACAAGAAATCTGAAGATGCTGACTTGGGCTTAAGAACATTAACGTAGAGAGGCATTTCTCAGTATTTTCTGTGGATTAATCAGAAAAATAATTGGCAGAGTCGTTAGTTGCAGCCCTAGAAAGCAAATCTGAATCCATTGAGGAAGTTGTTTCAGTGAGACGGAGCTTGAAAATGAATTCAAGTATATGATGGCCTCTTATAGGGTATCCAAGAGGCTGCAGGGTAAGGCAGCCGATGTCTCAACTGCAAAAACAGACATTTTTCTTTGTGCTCATGAATAGCTGTAGGCCTCTTCTTATTTCCCATAGCATCAGTGTGCGTCCGCCTGTCTGCCCTCAATCCTACAGCTAAATTAAGTCTGAGCAAAGTTTTCCAACAGGTGGAGGACAGATATAACAGCGATAATTTCAGGAAAGGTGGCCAAGAGCCTGTGGCCCGGCCAGTCAACCTGGGGCAAAACTAATAGAGACAGATCACAGCAGCGCCGAGACACAGCAGATAAATGAAGAGATAGGGAGAGGAGAGAAGAAAGAGGGCGAGCTGAGGGAG
The DNA here is from genome assembly GCF_041903045.1 of Epinephelus lanceolatus. Classification (NCBI taxonomy): domain Eukaryota; kingdom Metazoa; phylum Chordata; class Actinopteri; order Perciformes; family Serranidae; genus Epinephelus; species Epinephelus lanceolatus. The sequence continues at coordinate 15,082,889 of NC_135757.1, read as the reverse complement.
AGGAGGCTGAGAGCAGAAAGGGAGGAAAGAAAGACAGACAGAGAAAGACGCAGAGTGCTAATGAACTGATGGTGGGTACGTGGTTAGCTCACAACTGTCGGAATAATGAACAAGAGAGAGGAAGAAGACGATGATGGAAAGGAAGAAAAAGACAGAAAGAAAAATAGCCAGATGCAAAGCAACAGAAATAAGTGTGTGCCAAGAAAGATATGTGTGTCAGCGGATAGATAGATAGATACAGCTCGTCATATATTTGGTTGTAGAATACTGATTTATCAGCATCACAGAAATCTGAGGATGTTATTGTTTGTCTGAGGAAGACAAACAGCTCCGTAAATAATGCAACCAGCTGCAAGTCTGTGTCTGAGTGTGTACACATCCCTCACTTGTGCAGTCCACGTTGTTTTTCCATCCCATCATCTCCATTTTAGTCATTCCACAACAGCTATATGTGTGTGCATACCTATGAGGGACTGTGGTCGTCTTTGTGTATGGATGTTGGAGTGTGTGTTTGCATGTGTGGATAATTGTGTTTGGGAGTACAATTTTTTGTGTGTGTGTGTGTGTTTTTTGTGTGTTATGTTATGTGTGTGTATAAGCATGTCAGATTGCCAGACTGTCCTCCAAAACACGATCATAAAGGTCATTTTTCCAAGCAGCAATTACAATCTATATTTAGGCTTACTGTTAGGTGGTTGTTACAATATCAATCAGAACATTTTATTACATTTTTTGGTCAAGTTATAACATTACTGGGTTTTCTGACATTTTCGATCAGGTGAAGTAGACATTTTACTACATGCTACATGGTCATATATGAGCTCTGTCCATGGGTAGGGGCGTTAATTTTGGAAAAACTCCTGAGTGTTGTAATCAAGGGTAGAAACACATGACCTATGTATGGGCTGTATGGGTGGAGAACTTGTTGCACAGTGCGTTTAGTGTCCACATTTATGCTTACTGATGTGTGTGTCTGCACGTCTTTTTTCCATGTTGCTTCACAGGTGTCTATATGCCTCTGCTTGTATGTGTGTGTGTGTGTGTGTGTGTGTGTGTGTGTCCCTGCCCTGCAGTGATTACATCTGTCTCTGTAAGCACACACTGTAGAAATGTCATTAGTTTGGATTAAAATAGCTTCTCAAATAATTCCCTGGAAAATATTTGGTTTCCTCCGTGATATTTAACTTATGATTGAGAAATTCTATTCTTGTACAAAACAAACAATAATATTCCATTCATGACTTCTCCAAGTTGCCACGACCCGTGCGAGGTCACATAAAACTTTATAGAGTCGCAGCTTGATAGAAACATGTCTAACCAATATTCCACGCTGTGCTTATGTGTTCAAGGACTATGTGCAGCTGGATGTCAGCTTTGATTCCAGGCTAAAGAAGTGAACAGAGGAACAAAGCAAGACAAGACAAGAAAGAGGAGTGAAAAGGAAATTAAGTGGGAGAAGCTGGAGAGATAAATACACAATATATATCCAATATATAAAATACAAGGATTTGTCCCCCTAACAACTGCAAATGACCAGGCGTGTTATCACATCCCTCCAAACTCAGTTTTAAACTCCCCAATGTACTGGCTGAATAGTGTTTACTGAGCTTCTACCTAATGTCGACCAACAACAATGAACACAACAGCTGCGCACGTGACTGGCGAGCATGCCAAACGTTGGGGTCAGTTCTGTATCCTCTGCCGGCCGTGTGGAGATCTATAATTCACAAGGACAACACAGTCTGTTTGAATCATATAATCACTAGTACACATGTGAATTATAAATTGGTGCTACTGCTGCTGTTGACTAACACAGCCTGAGGGGTGTTTTTCAGCCTAACATGCTGAATGATGGTCTGAGCTTCAACTCAATTTTATTTATATCACCCAATAACACTAATCACACATTTGTCTTGTTCCCTGCTATACCGTGTGAGCATATATATAGTCTGAAAAGGGAAGTGGTCTTTCATCTGGCCTTAAACTCGAGGGGACAGAGTGTTTGCAGTCAGGGCCCACAGCCACTGAAATGACCTGCCCAAGTAAATGAAGCTGTAGATACCCACTTTAGAAACTGGTGTGCGCACCAGTGCGCATCATTCATGGCTTATTGCCCTTTGTCCTGTGTGTGTTCTGTGTTTTACATTTAATATGTAGTCACTGGTTATCTGCTGTGAACCTGCACAGGACTCACTGGAGAGTGAATCCCTGGGGCACCAACTTGTATTGAAAAGTGGTGGGGATAAAAAAGACCTTGTAAATTGTCTTCAAAATTTGTGATGTTAGGCAATGTAATGGGGGGGATCAGTATGAGGCCCGAGGAGATAATTACAGCAGGTTGGGGAAAAAAAAGCACAACAATGGATCAAAAGGGTCTTGCTTCAGCTACTACTGAAGGCATAGGTTGTATTTCAACATGGGGGGGTACATATTAAGTGGGGTATCTGGGGGGCCTCTAAATTCTAAGCATTAAACAGTTCAACAGTTCAAGCGTCTTTATTGTTGTAAAGGAAAAAACAAAGTTCAGGCAGCAGGTGACAATTCAAAATACAAAACTAGAATGAAATGTAATACAGTAAGACTTTCGGGCATTCTGTATTGCTTCAAATATTTATCCTCCTGTCGATGGACCTTTCTCATTTAATGTTGTCTCTGCTAAATCAACACACATGCAGGCATGATTTACTCCTACCTCCTCTTTTGTCAGGGGAAGTCACTTTTTTAAATGTGCACATGGCACATATTCACATCAATGACAAATTAATTTGTTTAAATTAATTTATAAAGCCCTGGATTTTATTAGCTTTTATGCGTTGTCCGGTTCACAGGGAGAGAATGGAAAACTTGAGCATGAAGAAACTGTGTCAGCACTTTGTTAAAGCTACCGATCGACGCATGTGGATTTTTGGGTTATTTTAGAATCAGTAGGGTAGGGGGGGATTTTGTTGTAGCTGACTTTACTTCTTTGTTTCTTCTGTCTTTACATTGCATTGTAAGTTTTCCTGATGTGCAAATGAACCCTTGTCAAAGTGTTCTCATTTATTAACATAACATAACACAACAAGTTTTCTCCTTTTGGTTAGTTGCAGGGAACAGCAACTAATGAATGTTGTAAATATTAACAGTAAGAGTGTTTGAGAATGCGCAGCTGGAACTGGTGTATCGATACTACGGAAAATGAGTATTGAAGCCATTTCAAATAAACTGAAGCAATATGTATCAGTTAAACTGATATTTTTGACATCAGTGCAAGCTGTGTATTTCACAGAGCAATTCTAACAAATTGTGCTTGACCCATCAAATTGTCCTTGACCCATCAAGCTCCCTGATTTCATGTTTATTTGTCATCCTCGTGTTTCCTGTTTTATTTTGGTAACCATCGTCTCGTCTCATTTCAGATCCCACGTTCTGTCAAGTTTTCCTCCTCTGTAATTACTTGCCCTAATGTTTACCTCCGTCTCATTGTCTCCCTTGTCTTTGAGTATTTAGGTCCTTGTCCTCCCCTCCTTTGTTGCCAGATTGTCTTTACCTTTGAGTGAGAGTTGCAGCATTTCCTAGTGTTTCCTGTGAGTGTATGGTTCAGTTTTTGCCTTTTGACCATTTGTCCTGTGGATTCGGATACTTTTGCCTGTGTGAGTGATTACCCGTGTACCAACCTGAGCCTGATTAAAGACCCTGAACTTTTATCCGAGTCTGTGAGTCTGCTTTGTGGGTCTGTCTCCAGTTTGTGCTAGAGACTTTAAAAGCGATGGGGACAAACTCGACCATCCATTTTATGGAGTGGTGGGGACATGTCCCCAGTGTGAATGATGCCTATGGTTCATCCTGATAATACAAAAAGAAATACTTTTGTATTATATAAGTTGTGTGCGATTTTTGGATGCCAGTAGGAGGCTTACTGACCAGTGAGGTTACTGTTCCTTTCAAGTATTGCCAAGCTGTCTATATAAGAAGCCAAGATGTTGCTGCAGTGGTAGAATAACTAAAATGTTACGAGTAAAGGCAGCCTCATTTCTCACATCAGACATTGACTGTTCTTGCTTTGTTTGAATTGGCTTTTCCTCACTGTAGCCTTAAAGAACTGTAATATAGTTTTGTCAGGGTATATTTCCAATACCTCCTAACCCCATGACCTTACATCTACCCTAGTCAAAAGTACACTTTCAGTACAAAAATATTTACAACTATAATATAGTTTAAACATTTTGTTTACAGCTTTGGTAATAATCCCCCTCTAAACAGCCAGCAAGTGATTTAACTGGAAGAATAAAGAGACATAAAGAAAATAAAAAAGACAAGGTAATAAGGCTGAAGTTTATGATTACACCAAAGTATCCATCACGGTTTGACGGCTAGCATTAAAACTACTGTTGGCATCACAGACAATGAGCTGTTTCAAAGGAGTAAACTTCAAACAAGCGTCCAACTTCCTAAATCCTGACAGCTCCTCTTCACTGAGATATGAGCCAAACAATCCTCAGACAAACACAACTTGAAATCCTTTATAGCATGAGAAACTGTTCAAAAAGCCCAGGTGGGGGGTTAATGGGTTTTTGAGCATTGATGCAAGGCATAATAATGATACACGTTCACCCCACTTGCTCAAAACTGGCGATTGTCTATAGTAAGATCAATGGAAATTCATCTGCCGTGATGTGTCGTTTCAAGGCTTAAGTGAGCTGCGAGGGATTACAACATCCCCTATCGCGCTGGCTCAAAAACTGAACATAGCGCTCACAACAGACAGGATTAAAGGGGAAGGCCTCTCAATTTCTGATTTCACATTCAATCAAGACCAATCCTAAAAGCCCAGTCAGACATGTACATGGCAAGATATTAAGAAAATTGATAAAATACTGCACACGTGGAGAGGAAAATTTTTTACCATACAGAAAAAAAAACCCTAGTTTATTATATGGTAATATGAAAAATATAAAATGCTTATATAAGAACACATTTTTAAAAAATGATGCACAGTAAATAAAAGACAAGGAAGGACAAAAATAAAGGAAATCCATATAACAATGTGTATTGTATTTAATATTTAACTGAATTTCTTTATTTGATCTGATTTATTTCAGCATATTAAATCTTCCAGTTCATCACAGCTCATATACCTTACACAGCTAGAATGCTGCTTACTGGGTACTGTTTACCTCAGTTCCTGAGTCAGTACCATCCTAATAAATTTGGCTTTCTACATAATGCACCTGTGAACAAAATGCACATGACTTCAGTAACAGTTTTGCTTTTAACTGGGAGAAGCGAGGGCCAAGTTAGAATTTGCATTAGCAGCTAACGCTAGTATTACTTACCATATATTGATTGCTCCTCTCTGTAACTTGGTTTTTAAATTAGTACTGAGGCATCTCACATCATAGGCCTCTCTTATTACTTTGCCGCTCATTCTAAAGCAGTGGATCTGCCTCCATAATTTGCTATTTGATACACACCACCCACCTGAACATCGATGCAAACCAAGCGCCCCCTTTCATGGCAACAGCTCTTCCTGATGGCAGCCCCCTTGCAGGACACAAACTGATCAAGCATCTTCAAGATTTGCTGGTACCCAACATTGCAACTCACAGGACCCAAGTATCTGCTGCCAACGCCCCGGTTCCAGATACCACGGGACAATCCGCAAAGGACAAGTCAGGGCCATGTCTGATCTACCTCTGGGGTATGGCATGTCTCACAGGTGCTCATTTTGATTTTTATCTAGGGAATTTGGAGGCAAGGTAAACACCTGGAGTTTTTGCGGTGTGGCATGACACATTGTTCTGTTGAAGGGGCCACTTCCACTGGGGAGTGCCACTGCCATGAAGAGGTGTACTTAGTCTGCAGCAGTGTTTGGGTGGGTGGTGTGTGTCAAGTGGCATCCAGATAAGACAAACAGTTACATGATCAAATTATTAAGAAGTGGGAGAAGACTATTTTATAAGAAATAAATGTCATAAAGAACATATATATTTGTCCTCTGATGAGGAGGGTGACAAAAAAAAATCATTTTTTAATATTAAATGGTTTTATAATAAAAGGAAAATTTAGATATATAAACTTTATTCAGGACTGTGGCCCTTTCTCTTACATTGATCGATCACTTTGCCTTCACCCGACTATCGATCTCTCTAGTTTTCTAAGAGGCAATATCACTGACAATTTTCCTGATAAGTGTAGTAAATCTAGGCCTGTGTTTGCAAAAAACACCACCAACATTTATCACAGAGAGCTGCCCACCAAAGACAGTGTTGCAACAAACTTTGACCCAGCTTTATTCACTTTACCCCTGCCTGACAGTTTTGATTAAGAGTCTGTATACTGGTCTTAGGTCACAGCAGCAACCCTGGCAGTGATGGATGCCACAAATGTCAACAAATCCAGAATGAATATTTGTTAGGAGGTGTGTTATTTTGTACAAAATCAAAGGGCTTTTCCAGGGAGGTGAGCTCGGTCAGTTTGTGCATCACTGATCAAGTCCTTCCACCAAGGTGACCACAGTTATCACTATAGCAACACCCAATCACACCAGACACATCAAGTTAAACTGGGCCAATTAAGGTGCATGATTGGAAGGCGTGAAATGCGATGAGAGCCGTAACTCACCTCAAATATTCTTCTCTGGAAATATCAGTGTGTGTGTGTGTGTGTGTGTGTGTGTGTGTGTAAGTTACCCTCAGGGTCCAGCAGTCTCTCTATCCCCAGGTGTTGTTCTGCCTTATTAAAGGCGTGTTCCAGTCTGTCGATCGCAGACGTCTTCTTCTCCACTGAGCTCCAATCAAAAAGCTCAGGTCTGCGGAGGCAAAGGGAAATCAGCAAGGATCACTTACACATATTCTCCGTTGCTCAATGTAAATGCTTCAGCACATGTTGAGAAAAAGGGGACAAAGAGCATTCTTTAAGTAAAAAGACTGACATTGCAGTAATGAAAAATGTTTTTTTTTTTTTTATTACACAGCCTTTAGATTAATTTTCTTAAATGTGAAATACACTGTAATTAACTTACTTCAGCTGATGCAGTCAGGTTTATTTTTGGAGCAACTTTAAGTCAGCAAACATGTGACCATTTGTTGCACAGTGATTGTAAGCTGCACTCTCCAGTCAACCACCATTAAACAGTGAAATTAGACCATGATAATGCAAAGCAGTGTGTTGATTGTGTATGTAAATTGATTTAAACATTTGCTCTGTGAAATCTGCTGTAATTCCACAATCAGTAAACAGAATGCTATTGGCATGGAGCAGCGGAGGAAATGATCTGCAGGGTGATGGCTTTGTCGTGTGTGTGATCTTCCACTCTGTATTCCAGTAAGGACACTGCAAACAGATGTTCTTTCAGCTAGCCAGGATTTAATTCATAACTACGAGAGACCAGGCTTGAGACCAAGACTCTCGTGAGCAACCATAGAGGCAGATAGACACTGTTTCTCCTCTACATGTAATGTATTCACCCAGCTTTCATCCATTATCCATTCATTGATTCATTTAGTTATGTATTTATTCATTCATTTGTTCATTTAATCATTTAGTGTAGCTTTTCTATGTAATAATACAACTTCACTACACTACATGTGAAATTATGCTAGATATATAGATATATCCGAGGAAGTATCCGAAGTAAACAAGTTGCATTACTGCAGTAGCATCTCCCTACAAAATACATATGTTTGAATGCAAGCTGTCCTACGAAGTGTAGAATTTTCTGCTTTTACTTCTACTTTCTACTTTAAATGCTACTTTTGACAACATTGAGAACAACATATGTAGTTCTCAGTTGCTCCAACAGTAGCGGCAAACTTGGACTAAAAAGGATTGTGAAACAAGTCAAGTCAGCTAATGTACTGTAACACTGTCTTGCTATCTTAGCTAATGTTAGTGGGCTAACATGACTGTCTAGAGGCTGTGGTGTTCCCACAGAATAAATTAAGTCAATCAAGTAACTGTGTCAAACAGTAGCTTCTCTGACAAACAGTAGCTGCTCTAACTAAGGCAATGACCACAAAGGAAAACATTTGGCTGGCATCACAAAACGAACAGGCACAATGTTGTCTGGTGTTTCGTTCTCAGCCGAATGCGTGGTTGCTCGTAGTAATGACAGCTGTTGAAAACATGAACAGATTTAAGTGTCCTTGTAAAAGCCCCAATTTTTCTTGAATCAATTTTAAACACTCATCTGTGTTTATCAACTTCGCCAACCATTTCTGTAAGTTAAGCAACGACAGATACATATGGCTAAAGTCACCAGTTAAAGCAGCTGTTAAACCAAAACACCAAGTCAATAATGTCTACATTTTATGCCACAGTTTGTCATCAAGTAGTTGAGATAATCTGAGTATCTGCAAGCTTTGCTGCTGTTACTGTCAGCAGGCAGCCACAGACACTGCCACTTGCCACAGTGATGGCAGCCGTGCAAGAACACACAAATTGGTCGCCAGAATTGTCCATAGGCTACAGTATACTGGCTCACTGGCTTGGAGACTTTTTAGTGTCCACCTTATAAACAGCTATGGTTTTAATGGCTTCCTATAGCCGTGCACCACTAATACCAACTGGCACTACCTGACATATTCTGTGTCTTTCCTTTTCTATTTCTCTTTTTCCTTTTGTGAGTATTTAGCACTAATTCTCCACGTCCAAGTATATAAATGTAATAAAATGTATGAACAAGACCTCAGTTTAGGCAGCCATATAAATTTCATAATGCGTCTCCCTTTGTATGCCCTTGACATTTCCCTTGTCTATCCACTTCTTTGTGTCTTTTTTTTTGTTTTCTTTCTATTTCTCTCTCTGCTAACATACACACACACACACACACACACACACCAGCACACTACCCATTTTACAATACCTGTGGCTGTGGATGAGGGCATTGAAGGCCAATCCATCATTCCAGCTACTGGAGAAGTTAACCACATTGACCTGAGGACAGAGATAATGGATATTAAAGGGCCAACCTGTGAATGCAGTATGACACCATCTGTTGAAACACGATTGCACCAATACTGGTTTCCATTTTCATAGGTATATTAGAGTGAAGGCATCTTTTCTCTCTCAAATTGCCAGTCTGAGCTTTTAATATATGACCTGACAGACTGCTTAGCTATGGAGGTAACCCACGTTATAACTGTAATGTTAGGTAGCACGCTAAGCTAGTTAACGTTAGCTGGACAAGCTAACGTTTGTAGCATACGTCAAAGAGTTCTTCTTCAACTACGGTCCATTTTGGTCTGAGAATTTTTAGAAAATCTGACACATATTTAGAGAACTATATTGATATAATATTTTTAGTTATATAACACTGACACTGTCATTTCCATTGCCATATGTCACATTTTTTATAAAATATGTTTGCTTGCTAATCCTAATGTCCGTTTTAGCATTAGCATTAAATATACACAAAATACACACTATAAAATGTTTTCTTAATATTTGTACATTCAAAGGAAATATGAGCTGTTTGGAAAGGACAGCCAATAAAAATATTTTTTATTTCAACAAAAAATTACCTCAGTTTTTTTCTTATTGCCCTCCATGAAGCTAACTGTCCTTCTGCTGTGCGCTCTCCTGACACATGACTATTGCTGTGGTCACCAAGTGTACAAACTCTAAAAGACTTCCCTGAATTTACATTTGGCACAGTGTGGAGGACACAACAGTGACTCCAGGGGACAGGTGTTCTTTTTGTATCAAAAGACATGAAATACAACACATGATGTATTTCATTAAAATGGGCATTTATGTGTTAATTGTTTCTGAAGTTAATATTAGATCACAATTAAGGTCAAAATTAAGCACGGTCTAAAATCTGGCTCTGATACAAAGGAACTATTCCAAAAACCACACACAAAAGGCCACTTTTTGTATAATAAGAATAATGATTGACCCATATTTTAATTTACGTATGTTTCTTTTGGTGTCAAGCAAGTGTGCCAAAAATAAAAAAATAATTAAGGTAATTCAGGACCCATTTTGCTAAACAGGAAATCAAGCACTTTAAAGCTTTGCACCTCGGAGAATATATGAAAGAAACTATATAATGCCACATTACCAAAAAAGTGGCATAAGCTGTGTTGTCAGTGCTCTTGCGTTTTGGATTTAATACAGTAGTAAACAGTTCATGCCAGAAGTTACAAAAAGAAATGGAGAAAAAACAAAATGGACTGTACAAACTTCTATAAATACTCCAAAGGAATCTAAAGAGATCACAAAGACCGCTGAAATTTTAAATTAATTGGATTCTTTTTCCACCTTGAAAACATATTTTTAGGACTTCGGCTCAAGTCTTTTAATTTCATATGTAGGGCTATAAAATGATAACCATCTGATGGCACTAATCCCAGATCTGGATCACCACCAAAACCTAATCCATTATTCCTTGGCCCCCAGCCTATCTGTCCAACAAATTTCATGAAAATCTGTTCATGAGGGGTTTTAATAATCTAGTCAGACAGATAGACAGACTACTGGAAAAAACATAAGGTCTTTGGCTGTGGTAAAAACATTCTATACCATTAAAGATGAAACGGAGGCAGGACCTGAAGCTACTGCTTTTAAAAGAAGACATGCTCTACATACATGGTCAGTCAATAAGGCAGCTTTTTTTTAATGGTGTCACAGGACTAAAGTTTCCTGAAAACACAGAAGAGCCTGCATTAGAGGAGAAGTTCGGTAACAGTGGGGCCAGTGTGACAGCCTGCAGACTGAGAATAAAACTGAATGAGTAAGAAAACAAACCTGAGGATACTGGCGTGTGTTCTGACGAACCCAACTCAGCAGAATCTTCTCACTGTTGGTCTGCTGTAGGCCCGCCATCACATCTTTCATCACATCCTTTACCTGCACACAAATACAAAGTACAGCTGGTGTAAACACACACTCACACACACAAAAAAAGTGAAGTTTGTTCATAGGACAGCACTGGAGGAAAGTAAATTGGTATCACTGAAACAGTTTATACTCTGAGAAGCATGAGAGCTTGATCAATTTAGGAATCTGGGGTCAGCTGCACAAAACACTTTAAGTTAATATTATCCTTAAATTCCTGGTTCAGGATTCCTCAAAATAAAATCAGTTGCACAAAACACCCTTAAGTCTTCTCCTTAAGATTACCTTGGAATGTTCACTTAAGTATTTATGGTTTTCTCTTGGTCCACCATTGCACAAAAGACTTTAGCAACCAAAGCAAGGTAAAAAAAACTTTAACTCTACCTTTGACTCTATCTTTTGCAACATGACTGAATTTATGGTGATGAATGAAAAAATTAACACACCCTGGGAAAAGTGTTCCGCGACCAGGAGAATCCAATGGATACACTTTTGATTTTACACTACAGATCTGAATTAATTAATTTTCAACGTGACTTCTTTCCACCGTTTTCTGTTTTCTGGTATTTGGGGATTGAATTGAATTTGTAGTGTGTGCTCTCTAAGATTGTTTTCCTCCAGAAGTCTAATCTTTTCCTCCTCTGACCATTGTGGTTTTCTTGTCTTCTTTTCTTATGCAATTTTTTCACTATCTAACTATAAGACAGCTAAGACAGGTATCACAAGCATGGGTCCAAGCAAACAAACAATCTCCATGGAATCTTTTAGTGCCATAAAATCTCTTTCAACGCAGTGACTGTAACGCTTTTTCTTAACTAAGGAAATCTTTCAAGGGACTCTGTGCAACTATGTGAGTCCCTCAGCTAAGGAGAAATAAAGCCTCGAGTGTCATACTTAAGGAAAAAATGTAAGGTGTTCTGTACAACTGGTCCCTGCCCATTAGATTAAAATAACATTGACTTCTGGTTTCACACTGGACACAAACTGGGGTCTTCTCAATTTAAGTCCAGTTTTGTTTGAGCCATCCAACTCATCTCTGTCCCACCTTACGCAGGCTTTCTTACACCTTATACTACACCAGTCTCTCTCACCACCAAGTACTACCAACAAATAGGTTAACACTGGAGGTATCTGAAAGCCCAGTGCATCCCATAAGGATGTGAAAGAGTGTCTTTGGCGTCACACGCCAGCTGGCGTGGTAAAGCAACACCCTGGGAATAAGAACTGGCTGTGTATACAGTGTGCGCTAAATTTTGAGGCTTATAAGTGAAGTTTTTTATGTTTGTCCTCCAGCATTTGTCATTCGTATAAAACACATGCAAACAGTGGATTTGTCAGTCAGTTGGAACAGGATAGTTGGCTGTAAAATACACACAACAAATCCTGTAGAAACACAATATCCACCAAGAGAGAACAGACACGCACAGTTAACAGTTGGCTACTGTTAGCAGTTACCATCAAACACACCCACAACCACTCTCTCTCCACATAACTATAAAGAGCCGTTTTTAAAATATCTGCTGCTTTCTAGCAAAGTTTTGGCGTGGCCTGTCAGTGGATACTTTGCATATTCACATACACACTGGTACCTCCACATGGCAGCAGACACTCAGTAAAGTGCACACAGTCAAAGGATACTTGTGTACACACATATCCAGGCATATGCCTGTGTGTGGATATGGTTTCATCCTCGCAGGCTGGATTTTGGCAGTTGTGAGTGACAGTTTTGGAGCACTTGTTCAGGGCTCAGGGGGAGAGAGGGAGAGAGACATTACACTTTTCACTGCCCGGTTGTGCATTACTTATGCATATCTTACCCTCATATGCTCTCACACACACATACATTCTAAAAAAGGCAGTTTTTGTTCCCCTCTACTCCTGTCTTTCTCTTTCTCACCCCACTGTACCACTAAACCCTCTTCCTCTGCCTCGCTCCCCTCACTTTCTGCACTCTGACAAACACACACGCACTAATGCAGCGAGGTAGTACAATGAATGTTAGCAGAGCTCAGAGCAGCGGCTGGACAGATGAGTAGAAGACAGAATGAGGAAAAAAACGAGTTGAAAGCCTCGAAACAAGTCAACAAAACATCCAACAAACAATCACAGTCACACACAGTTGCACAGAGAGATGTAAAGTAATAGAGTAAGAAAGATGAGGGGAAAGTTTATTACACACTCACAGACACACACTCACACAGAATGTGCAACTAAACCTATTAATAGAGCTCTGTGTAATTCGGTGTTGAGGTGAATTCCCAGCAAGGGGACTCTCACACACATACACACACGCAGGTTTGTTAGCGATTCCTCACTGAATGTGGCCTGCCGGGTAAAAAAGGGACTCATTTGGGAGTAGGTCACTGCATGCATTTCCACTTTAATTGGAGGGGCGCTTTGACAAAGACTGCTGATTACACACACTCACAATGACACACACACACACACACACACACACACACACACAGATGCACTCACAGACTGGCATACATGCCCACACACAAGCAAAAGATAACCTCTAGGGCGGTGCAGCCTTTGACAGGCACATTCACACACACTATATACACAGACACACACATACATGCTACAGATAATCATGCGCACTCAGCCAACACACACACACACACCTCATTATAGAACTGTGTTTTGCTATTAATCGCATCATTAAGTCTATGCCAAAACTACCGTGATTGAGACATTAGCCTCTATTCAACTTAATGAGGAATGAAATACAATTAAAATGTATCGTAATGTAAGCTATTAAAACTACTGATTTTACATGAAGTTGGTTTTAAGCATTGAGTCTATTGTAAAATAGATAATGAACTTTAAATACAGCTTAAGGGGAGTAATAGCCAACAGGCATATTGTTGTTCTGAATTGGCAAAAAGATGAAAGCTCCATCATGAAAAACAAAAATATTAAAGGAACTTTGGAGGTAAGGAAACAATATTCAGTCCAAATAGTAACAGCTCCCTGAAATGCAGCCAGAATTAGCTGCAACTGCAAACAACAAATGTCATAACTTAATATTGGAGGCACTACCAACATATGAAAACTCTTATTGCCTCCAAAATGCCTTCAGAGCACCCAACACACACTCACAAAGACATACATATGCATGCACACACACACACCTGCCAGTGGAGAATGATGCTCCAGATGAGCCCGAGAATCAGTTTGTGATTCCCATCAACGATGTCTGCTGCTCCGATATTCACCAATTCAACCTGGAGGAGAGATGAACAGAAAGTCAAATCTCATTGTGGGATCATTTTAGAAAATACAGTCTCCTTTCTTCCTCTGACTCAGTGGTTCCCAACCTTCTTGGCTGCTGAGCAAAAGTGTACGAATTAAATAGTGTGTTTGTTGGCTCTCATGCAAGCTACCAATATTAGCACGCCGAGCTAACTAGCTGACTAACAGTAGAATTACTATCATAACCAAGGAGTATATCCCTGTTAAGGACTAACAAACTAACAAAAAACTGTAAAAAGATTTATAATGTTAAATGTATTATGTTGTACAATCAGACAGAAAGGTAGGTTAACATTATGTATTTCATTTTGTTAGATCAATTAAGCATGATTAACTGACATTTTGTTAGCACACAGTTAGCATAACATTAGCTAGCTTATCTTTGATAAGATAATGTTGCTTGCATTTGACTTGTAAATCAGAAGGTCCTGTAGCCACCTGTTTGTAAATTGGACATGGCCCCCCAAAATTAAATGTTTTTGATTTGCTGACAGGTGTAGGCACTAACACCAAGCACCAGAGAGACATCAGGGACCATAATGTTAATGGGTGGCAAGCTGTCAAAGTCTGTAAGGATCAATATCATTAACTAAATTCAATTTTGTAATAGTTCGCTCCTTTCCTTTCATGGATCGAGAGCTTCTCTCCATATGGGTCTTTGGAATGTAGTTTAATATTTCTGACGATTAACAATTGACAGATGATTAATGTTGCAGCAGCTACCATTGCTAGCTATTAAGGATGGTGTCGCTGTCCCAGAATACTCTGCCATTCCCAATCCTTTTAAGTAAAAAGTGTCACAAGATAACCTCTGTTGTAAATTAGGCTATATAAATAAATCTGAGTTGAAAACTGAATTGAATTGCTCAATCTATTGCCCACTGTTATCACTGTAAACTATATGCCGTGCTAGAGTAGAAAGCTTGATAATAACAACAGTAAGTAATGGGTCAGGAGTGGACTGTCAGTTCAACCAATAAGTTCTTCCTCTTTCATTGAAGACTTTAGAAGTCTGACGAGATGACCATTTCCAATATTTCACAATTTAAAAAAAAAAAGAGAACAGAGTCACAAAACTCAAGATTTCTTTTATCCTCTGGTGACTGCTCCGATTTATCTTTGGATCCCTACTATTTGCTAAACTTAAGTAAAAAATATAAATATACGCTTTTTTTTGACTAAAATAAGATATTCTTATATCAAAGGGAAATATCACAATAGAAGTAAAAGCACAGCAGGGCAACACAATGAGAGACGATCAAAGAAGAAGTAAGGCAATAGAAAGATTGTTGGAAGGGAAAAAGCTCAACACACATATGTGCACAGTAGAAAGACAGTGATATAAAAGAAGGAATGCTTTTCTTAGACAGGAAAGTAAAGGCATCCTGCAAGAGATGATGGTAAAGGTATATGGAAGGACAGATAGAGAGGAGATAGAGGACCAGTCTACGCACTTCACTGTTTGCTGAGTTTAACCACTGATTCATTTAATGTATATTAATGTAGTCAAATCCATATGATATGAAACTCTCCTGAACAATAAAGGGGAATATGTGTGTGTCACTGCACGTATACTCACATTGTTCTTCTGCAAGATCTGCAGAGCACGGTTGACATTGTTGAGCGAGTGAACGCGCGTGAATCCCCTCTCCAACCTCACCTACACACACACACACACACACACACACACACACACACACACGCACAGCCCAGAAAGAGGAGATTATTGAGGCATAAACAGACCTTGCTCAGGGGCATCCATGAGCGCTACAAACAGCCACATTACAATAAAAGTGTGTGTTTGTATGTGTGTGTATGCCATTACAATAAGGAGATAGCATCAAACAAAGGACAAAGATGATAACGTCTCTCCCCAAGATAGAAGTGGAGGCGAGGAGAGAGGGAGGAAAGGTGGAGGATAGAGAAAGAAGAGGAGAGAAAACCAAAAAAGAGATAAATAGAAAGAGAAATGGTTGAAGAAGAGAGAGGGAGGGATTCCAGCAAACAGACAAGGTGGAGGAGGTGGGGAGAGCTGGAGGGGAAAAGAAAAACAAGGTGGGAGCGGAAGTTTGATTACAGTAAGGCCGTGGGCTGCGCTGGTGTGTGTGTGTGTGTGTATGTGTGTGTGTTCCCATCTAAGAGCCAGTTTAGGATTTTAATCTTGGCACTTGGCATTTATTTTCCAGTTTTCATTTCCTCAAGTGATGATTTTAACATTAAGGTTAGAAATATGATTAGGTCAAGCTGAGGTTAATGCTGTGTACACACTGTGTGTGATAGAAGATGAAGTGTGATGTGAAAGTTTTGCTAATTTGGTTACAACTTGTCAGAGTAAGTCAAGTGGACAAACTCCAATGTCTCACAGAAGTGTGTGAAATGGCCAGAGTGTCTTAATACATGGTGGTGACACGAAAGCACCAAAACTACTTGGTTGTGATGTGGTTTCCATTAAAGTAACTAGATTTATTGTGTATGGGGCCAAATGGTTGGGTTAAAGCACCAAAACTGATTGGTTAGGTTTAGTGGTTTTAGTTGAAATAACTACATTTGTTAGGTATAGGATGTAAGTATGTCAAAAACTGGCATACGTGTCTTACATAACGTGATGTAACGCCCAAAAGGATGTAAATATGTGAAGTTCAAAGAACTCAGTGTTGACTTTTAGTTTACAGGGGACACAATCAGCTGTTTCCTTGTTTGTTTTCTTTAACCGCCACCCATTACGTGACGTCACTGAACCAGGAAATTTGCGTGTCCACCAAGGATCCTGATAGACTTCCCATCGGCAGTGATTCCATGGTGCCAGCATGTAATTTTGACACATTACATGCCATTTGTCTGAAAAGAGATATTCGCATGTCCAACTGTCTTAGATGCAGGTGCACCGGAAATTATCACTTGAGTTGAACAGAAAATCACGCACACTGCTCTTGCTCAGCTTCACAATTTATTAGTAACACTAACAATTCGGACCTTCTGGACCTTCAAGACCATAATATACAACATTGACCTTAAATAGGCCCACCCATTTTGCAGGTGTGCACAGGTGTGGGGGAATTAATCAGCTGTGGGTGTGTTACCCAATAACTGAAAACAGCATGTCCACCATATGTCATATACCCCACCAGCAAGGTGGTAGCACTGAAGAAATACTTAGCAGAAGAGAAGTATACTGGATATTTAATCTGCATGGCATGTCATGCTATAATGGCTTTGTGGATCTCAAAAGACCAATTCATAATACATGACATAAGAGTATACAATGCTGAACATTTTGAATGATTAATGAAAGCTGCAAGGCCGATGTGTTCATTCATAAGATGAACATCTTCTGTAAATAACCTTGTAAATAGCCTGTGGAGCCTATGGTTTTTCCTGTGTTTTTCTTGTTCCCTGGATCTTTCATTTGTGAGGTATGTGACACATGGTGTACAGGTTGTTGTCAACTATTGGATAACGCACCCACAGCTGACCCCCTGATACCCCCCACACCTGGGCACATCTGCAAAAGCGTCTTTTATTTAAGCTCGATGTTGCAAATAATGGTGTTGATCACTCTTAACGAGGTCCTGGAAGGAACGAAACGTTAGTGTTACTAATAAATTGTCAAGCTGTGCAATGTGCAGGTTTTTCTGTTCAAACACATTACATGCCACCATAACATAATGCGCTGTTAGGTTGGGGTCATATCATACATTTCTGTGGGACCAGGTTGTTGGTAGTGTTATTAATAAGGAATATAATTACTATGTTGGATGAACTGTTATCCGGGATACAAGTACCTCTGGTTGAGAAGCACTGGTACTTATTTCAAAGCCTGCAATATACCATCTCTTCAGGAATTTCCTCCATCAGTACCATCCAACATACACAACCGTTATATATGTATTGTTTTTTTCTTTCCTTCAATAATGGCTGTTTTAAACATAGATAAAACAACAATTCAGGCACCAAATATATTATTAACATCTGAAACCATTTTGGCCCAAAAAGAAGAAGAATTAAATAATTCATACTTCCATTTAGCCGACGTCCCCACAGTGTGGCATGACAGGGGAGAACAATGTTGGAGCCATTTATCCTCGAATACCCTTTGATTTTGAATTTGTTCTCCTGTCCAGAAAAGTGTAAGTGATCCTCAATCATTACTGAACCACAATGGTGGAGTTAGGCTTGAAATTTTTGGGGAAGCCACTTTTTTTGTGGATGGGGTTAGGGGGGCTCTGCAGTCTACCAAGAGGTTAGATTGAATAGGTTTAAACTTTGATTTGTCAGCCCACAGTATGTTCAGCTGATATTCCCCTCAGCAACATTCTGCCTGGAGTTTTCATGTTCTCCCATGTTCTCCATGGGTTTTCTCCAGGCTCTACAGCTTCCTCCCACAGTCCAAAGACATGCAGTTTTGGTTAATTGGTGACTTGAAACTGCTGTAGGTGTGAATGTAAGCGTCTCTATGTGTCAGCCCTGTGATAGTTTGGCCTCTCGCCCAGTGTCAGTTTGGATAGGCTCCAGCCCCCCTGTGACCTTGAACAGAATTAGCGGCACAGATGATCAATGAATTGAATTAGAGGCATTTTTGTCTCCTTATATCTTCTTAATTGTCAGTCTGGTTGAACTTGATATTGTACAGTTTTAATGTAGCTTGTCATGTTTTGCAATTGATTTACAAGACTGTTACACGCAGCATCCGGTCCTTTCCTTTGCTTGGTAACATCAGCAACTGAGACCAAAATGTTTTGCAGCGAGTAGGGTCATCAGGTGTGACCAGATGTCAGCTGCTCAGTTGTGTAAAGACCTCAGTGAGTAAGGCTGATTGCATCCTTAATGACCCTACTCACCCCCTTCACAACTGGTTCCTACAAAGCTATCGCAGAAATGGAAGGATCATGCAAAGAAAAAAGAGAACAGCCAGGTTTAGCAAGTCTTTTGTTCCTATAGCAATCAGACTGTGAGAGGGACAGCACAAAAACATAGGAGCCTATGGTATTTTGGACAGGGCTGTGGGGAATGGTAATCATTACACAATACTTGTAAGGGGCATTATATGAATGTATTTATTAGTTGATTATAATGTTGTAGTCATGTCAGTTATATGGTGGTGGTATATTCATACCAGTTCATGTCCTGACAGCCCCTCCAGCAGCTCCAGCAGACGTCTTCCATCACACAGGTCTGAGAACAGATCATCTACAGGTGGTTTCCCTGTCTAAAACACAGATACACACACAATTATCAGTTTAGCTGAATATATTAATGTGCATTAATACTTAACATTCACAAGATTCTACAGGTTTATTAATACAAAGTTACATTTCTTTAAGTCTGCAGGCAGTGACATGAGGTCAGTTTACCGCGTAAGGGTCAAAACTTCAATCCACGTACTGGAGACTACTCATAGATGGCCAGAACCACAACAGTTTTTGGGAGTATAAAGAGACGTCTTTTGAGTAAGCACAAATCAGCCCTGTGTTAAACGCGAAGATAGCAGTTAAAACCCAAGAGGTTGTTCTTTATCAGTGCTGATAAGTCTGGGATTACAAGCTAGCAGTTACTTCACACTGGAAAACACTTCAGGCTGAATACAGTGAATGTCTTCTCTGGGCCTTCACAGCAGCCAGAGTGAAGGGAAAAGCAGGAAGCGAGGAGCTATATTTCAATTAAATAAATAAATAAATAGTTTTTTCACTTTGCAGCCAAAAATAGCAGGAAACTACAACCCATCACACAGTCCATAATAACAACAAAATACAACCCCCCCCACCCATCCCACCTGTAACCAAGAGGGGTCAACCTACCAATAGATATATAGATATAGTACATACATTATTAACCAAAGAGACACCTGACAGGGCCTAATAAATACAATTCTTTAAGTGAGCTAGAAGAGATATGTATCTGGAGAATTTTTTTTTTTTTTTTTAATGTATCACCAGTTTAAGTTGATGTCATGAATTTTTTTCCACCACTATACTGTGTTAATAACATGGACTGTGTAAAAAAAATTAACATAGCCAAGTCACCCATTGGTTTGCGGTCTCCCATTTTGAAACCTCGAGATAGGGGTTTTTGCTGTCGCCATCTTAGATTTCTTGGAGCCAGAAGTAACCATATTTGGATGAGGATGTGGAGGAGAGAGGGGTGGATATGACCAGCTTGCTGAGGAGATGCTTATCAGCAGGCCCACATGGAATCTGCGTCCACAGAATTCCGCAGATTTAAAAGTTGTTGTTTTTTCTTTTGCTTGTTTTTTATTAACACTATCACATTACAAGCAAAGTTTAATTATGGATCGCCGCTGAAATTAAGTAAACAAATCTGTCACTCAAAGCAGCAACCTCTTTAATTATGCATAATTTTAAGCCTGAATAAAATGTAAACATGTAACTTATAGAAAAATGCACCCCCTGAACAGCTGACATGAATAGGGAAATTAACTTAGTAGACCAAAACTGTTTTGTTTTTGTTTGTTTGTTTTGTTGTTTTTTTCCAAGCTGTAAACATGTTTATTTCTGCTTTAAAGTTGGGTGTTTTAACGTGGGGGGTCTATGGGGATTGACTCACTCTTGGAGACAGCCTCAAGTGGCCATTCAAGGAACTGCAGTTTTTAGCACTTCTGTGTTGGCTTCATTTTTCAGCCCTGCTTGGTTTATAAAAGTATGCAGGTATAAGGCACAACTGGGCGATATAATCACAAAACCATAAAAATAATCTAAAATCAGTAAGTATCTTATAGAAAACCCTAAAACATCACCATTATTTCTCCCATATATTTCACCTCGGTGGTCTTCACAGGGCTACAGCTCTTAACTTGAGGCTGATCAATTAGTTCAATTTAACTTGCATATTGCGAATGACCTTCACATGCCCACGGTTTATTAGAGGTGTCATAACAGATTTGAGATCGGCTAATCTGGACTAATTTTTCAGCACCACTTGATTTAGCATGGTGAGCAGCCCTATCGTATTATTTTAAAAACTGAGAAAAAGCTTGCTGAAGTAAGTAATTATGAGCAAGTGTAAGAAGAATTGGTAAAGACAGGAAAGGGGCAAGGACACAGACAAAAAGTAAGTAAAGTGAAGCTTTTCTTTTGCACGTTTTGCCAGCAGCATCATGTACAAATAGCATCATGAATCTTCCCTGCATTATTACTGTCCTGGTTACTGTGGCAGAGATCTCTTTTCCTGCATCGATCATGCATTATTACAACGATGGCTGCCATGTAGTCCCCACTCCTGCATCTAGAATGCATTAGCACCGGCAGCGAGACAGAAAGAAAAAGGTCCCAGAACTGTGGGGAAAAAAATAAACACAATATAGAAACAAAAGTGAAAAAGGAAAAAAACACTTTTCTATAATGACAAAATTCAGTTATCAATCTTCTGAGAAGCAACTTCTTCCTATCACTGTCTCATTTTCTCACATTTTCCATTCATTTCTGCCCTCACCCTCAATCTTATATTTTACACTCAGTCTCCTCCAAACATTCTCTCACATCTCATTCTCTGTCTCTTATGTTCTTATTTTCCTCCCTCTGTCTATTGTTCTCTTTTTCCATCCCTCTCTGCCCTCGACCTACGCCTCTCGGCATTGTCCTGAGACTGAGCGTTATTGAGTCATTTTCCATTGGCCAGAGCAATGTGTGCAAGTGTGTGTGTTGAGAGTAGATGTATTATTTGAATGGGCTGTGGACAGTGTGTGGGTGTAGGTGATAAGTGAAGAAACCACAGGCCAACACAGATAAAAGAAAAGGAAACAAGGCACGAAAAAGAGGCATATGCACATTTGAATATTGCTGCTGGAAAACAGAATACGCACAAACGAACACTCACTCCTGCCCACTCACACCCATTAAAAATCCCTCTCTTGTCCATTTAGTGACGGCCTCCTTCAAATTTCCAGTCCACTCCAGCAGTGAAGACAGTTCTTCAGGTATTCTTTGGACTGAACTGATGTTCTTATAATTGCAGCTCTCAGAGGAAGCACTTGAACCTTTGAAACTGGTTTGTACTTAAAACTGAGGAATCATCAAAAATGTACACAGATGTATCAGACTCGCAGACTCCATCCAGAGCAGATGTTTTATTGACATTACAGCAAGTGTTTTCTATTTCTCTTGCTTTTTTCGTGAGTGTATTGTTGCCTGAACAAAGCAGCACTTACTGGTGGCCTTCAGTCTGAAGATTAAAGTATCACTTAGCGATATAAGCTGGAGGGGCAGCTCCACAAATGGCTCTGACCTCTGACCACCCGCAGAGACACTGAATGAAAACAGAATATTCCTTGGGGCAAAAGTGAAATTTCAACACTCTGACACAGGTGGCCAAAATAGACCACATCACAAAGTTGGTTTACAGTAACCTCTGGGAAGAAAATCTCATGTCATGTACATAAAATAAAAGCAAACGCTGCCTCAATTAGTTATTTTTTTAGCCACCTAACTTAAAAATCAACATCAGTTGAAGGGTGCATTATATAGAATATTTTCAAAGCTTTACCTTGCTGTCAGACAACCCTTTCCGACAGTGAACTTAAGCTGTTATCTTAAAGCCACCGGACTCCACTGACAAAAACTAACTTTACTTCACAGAACACGGGAGTTGCTGGTTTACTGCTGCCTCCATCTGTTAGTGTCTGAGGTAAAACAGAGAAAATATTCCAAGTATAATGTACAATTAAAATGATACTGATTTTTTTTTTTTTTTTTAAAAAGTGTTGCTGTGGCCCCCATCCACAGCTTCCCCACCGTTTGATTCGGTTTATCAAAGACGCTGTCAAAGCAACACAGTATATAAAATAAGCACAGCAGAAACATCAGATAGGAGGATCAAGGTGTTAAGCTATATATCTTTACACGTTACAGTTACAGCTGAAAATGACAAGCAAGAAATAAACATGTTTGCTGATTGCACATATCTCCACAATTGAAGTAAATTTCCAGTTGCTTACCTGGAAGTGATTGTTGCTGTTAGCGCAACATTCAACACATTCTCATCCCAAAACATCATATATGGCCACTTTGTTAGTGGCCTTTCACATGTACATATTACATGCTGGGTATACTTCTGCGTCTGCTATTGACCTTATAATATCACTGTGATTATTGCTGTTCGGCCATGTCATGAACTGAAGCTGTCTGTCTGTGATCATACTGCTACTGAAATCACTGACAATGCAGCGGTATTCGATGACCTTGGAGTGAGAACAAGCTGCAACATCACGATGACTGATGATTATATTTCTATATTTATGCATTTTTTGGTCTAAAAATACAGTATTTAGCATGTGGGTACAATTTAATGTTATGATTTTAAAACTTTAAAACTGGAGGTGTGTATGGCTTGCAGGATGTTACAGGTCATTTCATCTTCTGTGTAACATTGTTTGCTACTGCCATTTATACGCTACTCCTTATATCTATACTTTAACATGCTCACTAAATATACAAAATCTGGTGTCCATGTACCAAGTCTATTCTCTGAGCAGAAATGAGTGATAGAAACAGAACAAGAGGTTTTAAAGCGGGCAACACAAGTCAGAAATGCACTGAGGCTTACTGCATGATTTTTCTTTCTGGAGGCCAAAAATATCTTCAAGGACAAACAACATATTTGTCAAGTACATTTTGGACAAAAATCCAAAAAGCTCTCTTGGCCATTTTTCATGCACTTTTGAGACAATCCCTAACTCCAACTCTAACTTTAGTTTCCTGTGTCTAATACTGGATCATGGGGTAAAAAAACAAAACAACTGCCTTTGTCAAGCTTCTTTCTGCAGTGCCAAAAAATCTGCTGAAACTTTATCATCTAAGTTTTTGAGAATGAACCTTGCTGAATATGTCTTGCATACCATAACTTGTAACCATACCCTGAGTGTTGTGTTTGCATTCAAAATGACAAAATGAAGCATACGCTAAAGCCCAGCAGGCATATAAAATGGTTCGATTTTTCAGGGTGGTCTTGATGGACACTCTCCTCCCACAGCGAAATACATGATGAAAATGGAAGAGTTATTCAAAGTTGATTAAAAAATTGAAATAGTAGATGGTGAAACATTCCCTCAGGCAATAAATCCTCAGGGGAAAACAGTTACTTGCTAATTGTTAAACACCTAATTTCCATAATTTCCTACAGGAGACTTTTAAAGACTAACTACACCCGGTTTAAAAATTCAGTTTGTCTTGCCAATTACTGGTGACAACATGCTTTTTCCACAACATAGGCAGCAATGGTTCAAGAGGCTTATTGTACCTTTCAGCCCACAGAGGTCAATGCCAGTGGCGCCCACAGAGATTTTTCATAGGGGCGGTCCAACATGGGGTGGCACACCAAATCCAAATCCAAATCCATAACTGAATTACAGGAATTTGATTATGCTGTTGAAGTATATAGGCAAGCTAAAAACTATGTCAATGGGGAGTTCACGGAATCACATACCAGTGTACTTGGTTTCTCATTTTCCATTTAAAATTACTATATAGTGGATGTGCGTAGACTCGTACAGTTAACCTTTCAAGTTCCAAAACAAGCCTGTTTTAATGTGTTACGCATCTATACAGTACATGTTAGGTAATTCATTGTTCTTCAAATAGGCTGCTTGTCCTTTTCCTTACATTGATTGTAAGGAAAAAAACATTTACTGGAAACAAGCCCTTTCAAGTTTAGGGGAGAATCATAGGAACCCACAGAACCCAATATCATTCAGATACCTTGAGGTGAGAGTTCAAGGGACCCCTTTAAATGGCCATGGCAGTAACTCCCTCACCAAAATTTTACCTAAATTTAGAGCATTTTTTCACCCCTTTCTGACAAGCTATGCTGACATAGTTGGTACCAATTTATGCCTTAGGTCATCTAGTTTCATAAGATACCACTACATTTGCGCTAGCTTAAAAGAACATGTCACAACCTTTTAAAGACAGGAATGCTGACCTCCAAATAGCTATTGTATCATGGTGGCCATGGCCCCCCCCCGGCTCCTCCTTGGGAACGCCACTGGCCAGTGCAGCTATGTTTTTCCTCCTTCCAAAGTCTAGTGCAAAGGTACTCCTTTAATGCAAAAATGTCAATTATAAGCACTTATGACTCCAGGAAGTCACGGCTCCCAGCCAAGAATTAGTCCTTTATAATGGCAAACTGTTTTTACACTTTAGTTTTGTAGTGATTGAACAGTATATATATAAGTTTAACAATTTCAATGCATCCTAACACAACAGTTTGTTTAATATACTACAAATTAGTGCCCCACGAAAGGTGTAACATACTTAACGTAAAGTTGTATACTTACGTAAAGTTAGAGAGGATAGGTTCAGGAAAAGAAACATGGTGACGATGTACCTTAAAATGACTCAAAGTTCACTCAAAGTTCACACGGTTCTGAGCACCAGTCTCCTGAGGCAAGTCCTGTGTTTTGTGACCAATCCACCACTCCAACCTGCCTCCTCACAGGACCACTTCCTTCTTCACTTCCATCAGCACACTGGTCACGTGATCTAAGCCTTCCAGTTATAGACAAAATTCTGGCTCATGATAAGGTGGGATATGTAAGAATTTTGGTGCATTACTTTTCACAGGAAAATGTAAGAACAGTGCATGAGAATAGCCTGGCAATTTATACAGTGTTTAAAACTACCATTATTTTGAAGAGCTACATTGATATAAATGTAGGAAATAACATTGACGTGATGTGTCGAGAGCACTGTAACTCACCTTACAGTCTGCTGCTGTTACGTGCCGTGTTGTGTTTGGTGTTTTGTGTTTTCGCTCTGGTTCTCTCTCGCCAGGTACCGCCCCCCCTCCTCCCTCCGCTGATTACCGCAGCTGTGGCCCATCACAGCAGTGTGATTAAAGCCACCCTGGAACTGGAGCCGGTGGCTAGTGGGCTTCCGGCAGCGTGCAGTGCAGACCGTGGCTGTGTGCGTGGTGGTGTGCGCTCGGGTGTTTAGTGACCTAGTCCCAGTGTTTATTCTTCTGCTTTTGTTATTGATTATTGATTATCTGTTATATCATTCTTGTTGCTAGTCGGCTCCCCTTATTTGGGAGCTTCTTTTGTGTTTGCAATCGTAAATAAATCGCTGCCTTGCAGTCGCTTTAGTTTACTTCCATGTTCTTCATTATTGGTTATTGGTTATTTGTGTTAATTGTTACCTCCCTTCCCCTAGGCCTTTAAGGGTTTGTAACAGCTGCTATGAGTAATGATTGGCTACATCGCTCCAAATAAAGAAAATCAAGAAACATATTTACAAAAATAAACCCTTCTTGATGTACAAACAGACTGTGTCTGTAGTTTTGGGGTAACGTGAAGGGCAGCCTGTTCTTTGCATCTGCCAACAAATAAGCGTGAAATCACAGGCTGCTTCTACGGCACACTCAGCCCTGATTTGTTTTAGCACTTATGTATCTTTTTATCTTCTTCCAACACAAACTGGGATTTACATCTGTACACAAATACAAACACACACCATCAGTATTCCACTGACACAAAAACACGATGCAGAGACACAAAAATACATTTTGAAGTATATCTGTCTAACTATAAGGTGTAACTGCATGACAAACCCCTCCCATACACAAACAAGCATATTTTCATTTTCAGACTACAATTACCTGCCAGCATGTGACCACAATGCCAAACTCCACTGACGCATTTCTCACGTGTGTGTGTTAGTCTTTTCAAACCAGACATCACAAGGTGACTCCATCTGTATCAAGGACAGTGTGTCTTTTCTCGCGTTTAAAGGGAAAACATGTGTCATTGCTGGGTTACAATTTGAATCAGGTGAAGCTTAGAGTACGAACAGAGGTTAGCTAATTAGAGACAGTAATGTCTATGATAAGGACATGAAGTCTGTGTGAACTAAATTAACTTTCTTCCCCACTTGTCTTTCATTTGCATGTCAAAGTGTATGTAAGTGTGTGTCTGTTATGGACCATGTATTCCAATGACCACAAAGAGGCTGTCTGACCAACAATGTAAAACAAAATTCTGTTTATTATCACATAAGGCAGCTGGAGGCCGAAACTTAGAGGACACAAAGCCTTTAAAAGTGTTGACAACAGTAATGATGAGACTAAAAACTGTTTCTAATATGTGTATGATACCACAGTGCATCTGTATTGGACAGCCTGTTTAGTAAGGGTGTAACAATAAGCTCCCATCTGTATCAGTTTATTTCACAATATTGAGGTTCATACTGGTAGTGAATTTATACTACCAATCCAAACGGCAGATACAATTTTGGCCTTGTACCTTTCTGTAAAGCATGAATGCAGCAGATACATTGAAACTTTACACTTCAACAATGCTGTGGTTATTATCGTGTGGTTAAACCTAGTCACAAAAACAACTTGGTATTGGTTGGGAGAAGACTGTGTTTTGGCCGAACGTACCCAGTTTTGGTGGCACAGTCTCAGCAGGAAACACAGCCATGTCTTGGTAAAAAAAAAAAAAAAAACACACTGATTTTGGTGATACTATCCTGGCAGGAAACGCGGCACTGTCTTGGTAAAAACAAATGTAGTTCATGGCCCTTTACTAGCTGGGAACATAGCACTGTCTTTGTAAAAAGCAACCACTTTTTGTGGCATTGTGCCCAGTGGAAACACAGCAACAGGTCACTAAAAATATTTGGTGTTTGGTGACTAAAAATCTGCTGGAAAGATAATGATAACTCACTAAAAACAATCGGTTTTGTTGTGTGTTGGTCTCAAACAGTGGTCTGCAGCTTTGCAGGTGTCTCGTCTAGGTATCACGCCATCCACCATCCTCTCCACCTCTTAATGACAAAATCAGCTTATATATTACATCACTTTAGAGACACTGATGTGATTTGTATGAAATGTACAAATGTAAAATATCTGTTGCAGAAATGTACCATGATAACATTTTCTTTTGGTGACCGGACTGATACTGGATATACTGCTTGTGTGTGTGTGTGTGTGTGTGTGTGTGTGTGTGTGTGTGTGTGTGTGTGTGTGTGTGTGAAGAACTTTAGCGAATCACAAAATATGAAAAATTACATCATATCACAACAAACAAACAAACAAAAAAAAAAAAAAAAAAAAAAAAAAAGTCAAAATAAATGTGAAGAAATTACAAAATTGTGTTGGGTGATACTGCATGATTTTTCTCTCTCAAAAAAAAAAAAAGACAGAAATTGTGTATATTATGGGAGAAGCTACAAAGATAAAGGCTGGTATGAGGTGCCTTTGATGAAAAAAAGAAGAAAGAAAAAAGCTATTAACAAATATCTAAAAAGCTCTTTTGGCCATTTTGGTTGCACTTTTTAAGATGGTCCCTAACTTCAGCTGATCCGCTCCCATCCACTGTCAAATCACACAAGATGCCAGGCTTCAATATGTGATTATGAGGTGAAAATAACATCTGTGGAACATCTGTCTAGCTCCATTCTGCTCCGCACAACTAATCTGGGGAAGGCTACTGAAAAGTTATGATGGCTTTTTTTTCTGTAATTTCTGAACAGATTTATGGACAACTGTTGATTTTATCAGATCACAGCGTATATGATGCCTGTGTGTTTTGATTTGACTGAGTGCAGACTCTGAAAGGACGTGGTGGGATGTTGTAAACAAATAGTGCCTATTGTTTAGAATGGAAGGAGAGCAAAATATTAATGCAATTCAGATGCTGTTTGTAATCAGAGCACATTTATTTTCATTCTCAATGCATGACTAAACTAAATCAGACAAAACACTTATGAGCCAACACTATGTACTGTGTGTGTACGTTTAGTGAAAGGTGAAATCTGTGTTTGTCCTCTGTTCTCCATGCCAGACACAAACTCACCATCAGCTATGAAAACAAATCAGAAGCAGGGATGTTTCAAGATGTCAGCTTCTATAATTGAATTTTGTAACAGGACCTCCTACGACTTAACTCTAAATCACAAAAAGGAAAGATAACACAAAAGATGGAACCTGCACCATCTGATCTGAGGACAGTTAAAGGAAGACAACCTTGCAACCAACTGGAATGCTTCACTCCATACATTTTTTTAAATCTGCCGAGGGACCACTTCTCTGCATTCTGAAAGTGTCTGGATTTCACTGAGATAACAGTCAACGTGACACATTTAATGGTTACGTCTTGTTTTGAATGGCTGCTTTGAGTCATCACTATTTTTTGTTAGCGACATTAGCTGTCTGACTGATCAGTTAACTGACTCCCTGTGTTAGCATTATACACTAAGAAAAAGAGGGTTCTTCCTAAAGGGCTGAGGTTCTACCCAAAAGTTTTTGCTTTTAAAGTAAGGGTTTTTCAAGGGATCTTTGTAAGACTTATGGCTCTATTGAAAACCTTTTTTTTTTAAAGAGGTGCCCAGCACTTGGCATTTTGTACTTGGTTCTAATCTGGTTCCCAACCTGACTCCACTATTGAAATAGTAAAGACTGTAGAAGTAGTCATAGTTTTTTGTTTTTTTTTGAACTATGAGTGTTGTGGATTTTGCTGGACTACATCAGCCGTTGGACGTGGTTCCCTTGGCCCAAGATTAACCTGTTAAACTAAAAATGTGATTAGTGGAGATAGATCTATTGGTAAAGAAGAACCCTATATACTAGTTAGCACCTATACTTCTAAGAATGCAGAAAAGAATTACAAAATTATAGACACTGCAAAGTGTCTAGATACTTGAGCCCCAAAAGCCTCAGGTCTGTAAGTAATTAAATTAATATAAAATTTAATTAGATTGTCACAAGCTAATTCACACAACAGCCAACCTGGGGCCAGCAAGTATTCCAGGACAGAGAGAGCTGGTTGGTCTGTGACGCAAAACATATCTGAGATAAGATGACATGTGTGTTCTGGTTCCGACTTGTGTAAAGAACATAGGTCATGGAAAAATAATTTTACTTAAGTAAGCAAACATATAGGGTTTCACAATTTCAGTATGTAGCCCAGACTATATATAGCTATGGTGTGCCTGCTTTCCATTCTCCCAATGCTTCTCTGATAACAACTAGTGATTATATTGGAGTCAAAACTGCCATCAGAAATAATCAAAATATCAAAAATGATCTAGTCTCAATTTCCTATTGGCTGGAAATTTGGCACACTGTATCACATGTACAATTAATTGAGATGATCGGAAATGAGGAAAGAGAAAGATGAGGAAGTAGCAATCTCTGGGGCTGAAAAATAAAGCCAGTGCTAAGTGTCAAAAACTGCAGTTCCTCAAATGGCCACTTGAGGCTGGCTCCAAAAATAAGTCAATCCCCACAGACACCCATGTTACACCCAGCATTTTGTTTTGATGGTTTTAAGCCTATTTTTCGCAAGCAAAAATTAATTGTAGGCAAAACACGACCACCACAGGGCTGTGGGCTACATCGGAGTCCTTAAATGTTGTCTTGTTGTATCATTGGGAGACAGAATAGAAGGAGTCATGGCTCATACTAACCATCACTGATCGGAACAACAAAGCAGACAACTATCGTTAAATGCAATAAGACGAAAGGACTGGATGAAGGCTCAAAATGCTCAAACAAACAAACAAATGCTCCCATGTGCAGCGCACACTTCATATCAGGTGCAGGAAAAAGTATTTCCTGTTGTAGGGATGAATAACATTATGTATATTAAGTGTTATCATGTCACCTAATCACAAATTGGGGAGGTAATATAGTTAAATTATTAGTGCAATAGCAAACGTTAGCTTCAATAGCAAAACAAAATGGAGGAAACCATTAAAGTGTTGTTCTCCTTTGTAAGATTAGCATAGTAATCGACCACAAAGCTTCCTGTGACATCATCCATCCACTGAGTGAGAGCATACGGGTTGGCCAGTCTGGTCCTGTTGGTCAGTTTTTACTTAGTCAAGTAACACTCCCAATTCTGGAGAGTGAGTGACCTGACATGGAGTCAGTTCAGTCTGATTCTCCATCCTAAAATGAGAGCCCTGTTGCTCAAAGAAATGTAACATTCTATTTCTACATGAATTAAGTAACAGTTAAGTTAATCAAACATTTACTCTGATCAATGCTCTGCTGCTCTGTTTTCCCAGACAGAGAGCCCAGAGTGCGCTCTGCCACTCCGAGAGTGTGGTGCTCTGGATAACCAAACTGTACATTAAGACAGCTCTATACATTTACAAACAGTCCAGCAAGAGTGTGCTCTGCCACTCAGAATGAGTATTTCCAAACGCACCCTAATCAGAGAGACTTATATCATCTTCCTCCCTTGTCGAAAAGCCAACAGAACTTGCTAGCTAGCGCTAACTAACAGTAAAAGGGTCTATAACAAAGGCCCTCAGCTGGACACAAACCAGGGCTCTGGTTCCTGGTACTTTATAAGAGCAAATGACGGAATTACATTTAAAAGCAAATTTTACTCAAATAATTATGTAATTCTTTAAAGTTCCCTGTGCACCTCACTGTGCTAGGTTTGTTTTCACATTCATCTGTGGAGGGAGGACGTTCCTCTGAGATCACTGTAAATCTTTTAATACCTAGACGCACCTGTAGGATTTATGCCTTCACAACTAGCCTGGAGTCGACCATGGTCAGATATGCAACTTACAGAAGTGTGATGTGGAAACCTGAAGCTTCCAGGTCACATACACAGAGAATTGGGCCATGAGAGACTCTACTAAAGAATCCTTTAGCAAGTTTTTTAAAAAGTATGGAAATGCGAGGTAAGTTGGTTATCTTAAGCTGCACCTACATGAGACATTTGAACAAGCAGGCCTCCAGGAAATGGGAAGAAGGGCAGTTTATCTAATATTACAGAATGCATCTTTACTGAGCAGCTTTCTAACATATAAAAACAAATAAGACAGCTTTAGTGTCTTCTGACAAGATGTAAACTGAGATGATGCACAGAGGTGAGCTTCACTGCAGAATGCTATCAGCAATTTCACAGACAGGAAGCTGTGAAATGTATCTATTTAATTCATTTCTCTGAGGGTTTCAGAGTTTCTCTCTATAAGCCACAACACACACAGAGAAAAACACACTCATACACAGCGATTTTCCAGTCAAGGATCTTGCTAATTGTCGTTTCCAGACAGATTTTACATGACTTTAAGCAGCAGCATTTAACATGGTGTCTAGTGTGTATCCTTTAAATCAGAATTAAACAGATTCAGATGCTCTCGTTGCCTCCAAATACATATTTTTTTCGGATTAGATGACTCATGACTAAATCCCAAGATTTCACGCAGATTTCATGCTTTTGTTGTACAACCAAAATGAACATGTCAACCACGATAAAATCTTACCCTGAGGTGGTTGTATTCTCTTCATTTTTTAGCAAATTACAACAAATAGAAGTTGGTAAAGGTAAAGAAGAGAAGCTAATTAGTTTGTGTCAATGAGGAGAAAAACATTCCTGCGCTCGACTATCCAACGCAACACCTCACAAAAAAAAATATATTCTCATTATAGTATATAATGTACTTTCTTGCAAAAAATCAAGAAAAGCTCTGATGTAGGGTTGTGACCCTAGTTTGTTAGGTTACCAGGAGACAGTATCTCTGGAAGAAAAATTATGTTTAGACAAATGCATGCTGAAAAGAAGATAAGGAAAAGAAATCCATGCAATAGAAACAAAGGAAGCCCTACCAGTAAAATGTGTGCTGTACAGTACGTATAACAACCTCACTTGACAACAAATTTTTAAACACAAGCATTTTCTAAATGTCACAAAGTGACAGTCTCTGTGTGATTTGATTTTGTAGTTACTCACAGAGACAAATATAAAACTGTTCTGTTTCCGCCCTGTCACTCGTCTTTCTATCCCAATTATTCCCACAAGTTGTTTTTGGGCTCTTTAGTATAGAGACAAAGAAACTGTCAGTAACAACAGCACTGGAAGTTGCTGTCACTGATGGCTTATCGCAGGAAACAGTTACATTTCAGGTTGTAAGCTGCAATCCAGCCCAGATGCTAGAAGAAAATGTTGGCATTGTACATTTCTGTAAACCTCAGATATATTACATTTGTACATTTCATATTTATCATATCAACACTTCTAAAGTGACAGTAAATGAGCTGACTTTGATTTTGGATGTCGACAAGACAGCTGTCAAGCAGCAGACTCAGGCCAACAAACAACAACACAGGTTGTTTTTTAGTGACCTGTTTCTGCTTTTCCAGCAGCTTTTATGCCATTAAATATGGATGTTTTCCAGCCACCTGTCAACGCTTTTCCAGCATCTTTTATGCCGTTGAATGTGGATGGGTTTTTTTTGGCCAACCATCTACGCTTTCCCAGCAGCTTTTATGCTTAACTGGGGGGTTTATAGCCAACCTTCACCACATTTTCAGAAGCATTTGTGCTGTCGAACGTGGTTATCTTCAGCTAAAACATACTCTTTTCCTAACCATAATTAAGGGCTCTGGTTTCGCAGACTGGGCGCGGCGGGGGCGCAGTGCACCTGCACTTCGCCAACTGGGTGTGGCCCTTAAATGCGCCGCGCAAAGGTGTAATGAGAGTTTACTCAATTCGCCATTGCAGAGGAGAGCAGCAGCGTCAGACAGCCAAACTCCTCCCAGGAGGAAACTTATGTTTTGGTCCGGGAGGTCCTCCACGGGCTGATGATGCAGAGGTAGCCTGGAAGGAGGTCACCACAATTGTAAATCAATGTTGCGTTTCTCTCGTGCGCGCGCGCGCTCTCTCTTTCCCTCTCGCAGTCTCACTCTGTTTCTTTTCTTTTGACTTTCTAAGATGACAGATGCTGAATATATACTCCCTATCTGATGCTGTGGCTGTTTGTGGTTGGCTGAGAGGGATGTGAACTCATTAGTTTGCAGGCTGTGTTAATCAAATCAGGTTGGGTTTCCATTACGCGTGCCAAACGGTGCCAATCCCCTTTGATCTGACATCAGATGTGACGGGACAGTCGGTATAGAGATACATTTATGTGCTGATTGCAGTTAGTTGCATTAAATAGTGGTTTTGTGGCTATTTATTGCATTATTAATGTGCCTCATATTCTGGAAACCTGCCTGTGAGGTTTTGGTGAGGTGTGCGCACCATCCGCTGGTCAGCCAAACTTCAGCTTACGCCGGCTGCGCTCCCCCTGCGCTGACAGTAGACCTGGTTTCAGCTGGCGAGCTTTTAGCGCACCTTCGGTGAAACAGTGACGAAACTGTCACTGCGCCAAGCTGGATCTGTCGACACCTCCCCCTGCTGCGCCGCCACACCCATCTCAGCACACCCTGGTCTGCCAAACTACCAAACTGAGTGCGCCTCAGGTTGCGCTGCTCGAAACTACTGCGCGGGGTTCGCCACCCTGTGCCACCTACGCTGTGCCGGGAAACTAGAGCCCTAAGTGTTTTTTGTGCCTAAACATAGTCACACATTAACCACACCACTATTAGAAAAAAGTGTCCATATATCAGCTACATAATAATGTACAAATGTAATATGTTCGTGGTTTGCAGAAAAGAACAACGGTAGCATTTTTTTCTGGGGATTAGGTTGTGCCACGGTGAATAACAGAAGGCTGACAGAAGTGTTATTTGACATATGAACTTCAGACTGAAGTCAATTAACCCAGGTTTATTTTTGGAATAGTTTTAGGTATTTTGAGTCAAGTGTTTTGATTCAAGATTCATTGTTTATTGACACTTAAAAATCATTCGTGTTAGCATGCGGACCTCTTGTTGTGCATGTTTACTTCAAATGAAAACCCAAAACACTGCATGCAGTGCATCCTAAATTAGCATTTAGATTCAAAGTTGTTACAAGTTTTGAGGTAATGCCAGCAGCCTGTATCACTCAACAGTGTGTGTTAAAGTGTTGACATAGATCACCAGAGCAAATGATCAACTGCGGACATACGGATGAGACTGCTGCATTCTTCACGAGGTAAGCTGCCCGACAGAATAACTTGACCAAAACTTTGCATTTTTTTTAAAGTTGAAGCCACCCTGAGCGACAAGTAAGATTTGATTCTGACAGATGTGTGTATCTTAATATGTTTTTACATGCTGTGTGATCAGACAGTGTGTGTGTGTGACAGAGCTTAGCTGTAAATGCAAGCAAAATGGAATTTGGGAAGATGTCGATTTTTTCCTTGCGGTAAGATTCAAACCCCAAGACAGTGAACACAAAAGCTATAATATTAGTGTAGTTTAGTTTAATTTCACCCTGGTGGCTCACTCCTACTTTGGACTGTACCTTCCCCCTGATGGTAATCAAACCCTCCAGCGCACCATCCCCTGGAATACTCTGTATGTGTGTGTGTTTTTGCAGCTCCAGGAACCTTTTGTTTAAACATATTTTTGTGAAGCAGCTTGTTTCACACACAGTTAACAATGTCTTTCCCTCTCAGTTCCCACATATATTTTTCACTTAGACTTGTATGATACTGTGAAATATTACAGAGATGGAAGATGTAATGCAAATGTAATTTAAGTGCCTATCTCGTGGCATATGCAAACAAGTATGCAAGCAAACTGTTTTGTGTCATTCTTATTGACAAAGTGTTGGATTTAATCAGCTAGGCTCCACTTTAAAAAGCATGAACCATGACAAACATACTCTCCCAGTGTAAAAATCAAGTCAACAACTTCACAAACCTTTCTACTGATTGTGGAGTTTACATAAATTGAAGCAACCTAGTATCACGGAAAGAAGAGCAGAAACAATTTAGAAACAGAGCTGCTCAAAGATGCATGATTTTGAACTATTTTCCACAGCAGTTTGCCAAAAACACAGTCAGCAGTGATCCAGTGAAAATTAGTTCTAACAGCTGCCATTCAGAAAACCCTTAAAAAAGCACACTCACCTTTTCAACTAACTTCATCCAATGACCTTTAAATCTACAGTACATCGCACGTTATGAACAAGCAACCAATTCTGCCTCACTTCTCCCATGCTGCTCTCCAGTAGTTTACACTAGTTTTGACTTGGGAAAGGATCACTCAGCTGTTGTAGCTGTGTGACACCTCCTAATTTTCACAGCTTAATTCAGACTCAACACAAAAGAAAGAAATGATTCATTAGGGATGCCAGAAGGCTAGCAGTCAAAGAAGAGCATATTAAAGGTAGTGAATAAAATAATGGCTGTATCTTCATTCAACTTCATTTTTAGGAACCATGAGAAGCCTTGGCCCAGCCTGTTCTCATACACTGTACATATACCAATGAAAAGCAATACACCAGAATATGTATATAACCCAAGTAATTATGAGCCAGTAATTCATATATAACTCATATAATCTGGAAGGTAGTGATAACGTGACCAGAAGTAAAGAAGGAATTAGTATTAAGAGCAAAGTCTGCATAAGGAGGCAGTATGGAGTGGTAGAATGGTCAAACAAACACAGGTCTTTCCCCCAGGAGACTGGTGATAGTGTCCCATGTAAAACTAAGGTACATTGTCACAATGTTTGTATTCCTGTAATGCCCGCCAATGTAATAATGTCCACAAATGTAATTAACCACAAATGTAATAAAAATCTGCAGCATTTAATGTAATAAACCCACAAATGAAATAAATATTCCACAAACGTGATAGCCGCTGCCTACTACAAACGTAACATGCAATTTCCCACAAATGTAATAACTATTACGTTTGCAGGGATTTATTATGTTTGTGGGGAAGTGAAAATCTTTATTGTAATAACTTCCCACAAATGTAATAATACAATGAATAATGGTCATTGTGGTTGTTGTTTGTTTGTTTGCCTATACACCTACTAATACTACTGACCGTGGGTGCTATCACACAACGGATCCCCCCGGATGCCATATATTTGCATATTTCTTGATTCTGGAATTTTTAATGAGGGAAAAGGATTTTAACAAGATAGGGGCCTACTTTAACTTTTTGTGTGTGAAAAACTATATCAGTCACATTATTATTCAAAGAAAAGTATTTATAGGCTAAACCTTGAAACATGTCTAGAAGGAGTCTTTAATGATTGCATTTTGTTATTTATTTAGCTAGGCTACATCACAAATTGATAACAGGCGGGCGGGGGATCCGTTGTGTGATAGCGGAGCGGAGAGTCAGCAGCTGGATTTTGCACCCACGGTCAGTAGTATTAGTAGGGTATAGGCAAACAAACAAACAACAACCACAATGACCATTATTCATTGTATTATTACATTTGTGGGAAGTTATTACAATAAAGATTTTCACTTCCCCACACACATAATAAATCCCTGCAAACGTAATAGTTATTACATTTGTGGGAAATCGCGTGTTACGTTTGTAGTAGGCAGCGGTTATCACGTTTGTGGAAAATTTATTACATTTGTGGGTTTATTACATTAAATGCTGCAGATTTTTATTATGTTTGTGGTTTATTGCGTTTGTGGACATTATTACACTGGCAGGCGTTACAATTCCTAAACCTAATCTATGTAACTTAACTTTCTTAAACCTAACCTACGTAACTTTACCTGCCTTAACCTAACCTACATAGCTTTACTTGCCTAAACCTAACCTATGTAACTGTACTTGCCTCAACCTAACCTATGTAACTGTACTTGCTCTAAAATAACCTACGTAACTTCACATAAAGTACATAATGTAACGATAATTAGTGGGGCACTAATTTGTTAGGTATCATACAAACCGTTGTATGTGCATTTCCATTAGGTATATGAACTGCTGTACGAGGATACATGCATGGTCATACCTCTCTTTCTCTCACTGTCTTGCACATGCAGTCTTTGGATCTACTGAATCCATGTTGATATGAAATAGCAGTCACAGGTTAATCTCTAGTATAATTCTATATAAATCTCACTGATAAACAGTAGAGTTCAACTTTCATTTCTCTCCTTTTATCCATATACCCTCAGCCCCTCTCTTTTCTCTCAAACGTTCTCATTCTTTTTCTCCATCTGGAAAACCACATGTTTACAAAGTTAAAACATCAAGTTTTTGTAAATGTCAACAACTTAGATATAGGGTGTTATTAAGTTACCTTTAGCTGTGTTTATAACTGGATTTTTGCACAGAGCCAGGGTAGCTGTTTCCAGTCTTTATGGTTAGATAACTAGCAGCTAGCCTTAGCTGTATACAAGGGTGGTAGCTAGGCAAGCCAAATGATATTTTTTATAATCTACCACCTTTCCTTATTATCATTAACCATTTTTGTTTTATTTTTGCAGATTCTTGAAGTGAATAGTGGTCAGTGATTTGTTGAAAAAGGAGAAATTGGACTATCACGCTATCATATATCTCCATCTTAAAGGAATGTCACCATCTGAAATCCACCAAGATATGCTCAATACTTTACATGACAATGCCCCTTCATATGCCACAGTCAAATGCTGGATACAGGAACTCGAGCATGGCAGAGAGAGTGAGCAACCTGA
Organism: Epinephelus lanceolatus; assembly: GCF_041903045.1. Lineage (NCBI taxonomy): Eukaryota > Metazoa > Chordata > Actinopteri > Perciformes > Serranidae > Epinephelus > Epinephelus lanceolatus. The sequence goes on along the minus strand of NC_135757.1, from coordinate 15,044,515 downwards.
AGAGTTCTTTTCCACTGGGATAAAGACACTTCAGCACCGCTGAATTGTGTTGCCCTTGAGGGGGATTATGTTCAAAAATAAAAGCACTGAAAAATCTGTATCTTGTTTTGTTTCCTTGAGGCTCAAAACTTTTCAGTCACCCCTCGTATTTAGTGTACATATGTGTTAGTGGTTCTTTCCAGATTCACAGTGTTTGCAAAGCTAGTTAAATGCTCCCATACCCCTCGGATGTAATGTCGGTCTTTCACGTCAGTAAGTGGATGAACACACTCAAACATTTCATTGATTTACTAATAAATCTTGACAAATGTCCCTTTTCTTTGGAACAAAACAGGAGCAAAGCAACACTGACCAACACTTCAATCTGTAGTCCTTTTTTCCACCTCTGAAAGGCTTAAATGTAACACAGATGATGTCCAAACAATGGCAATGTAGTACAAACACATCACTAAATGTGAATGCTACAGAGTAATGACCCACAACAACCATCAGGCTGGGTACTGTGTAATTATCAGTAATGCAATGTGGGGAGTTATTCAACAAAATTAAGCCTGTATCATCAGCATAACAATGCATCTTGGAATACTGAAACAAGGAAATTATGCCTTCCTCACTGCTGTCTGTGCTCTTAATCATTTTATCTCATCTCACATCTCCTGTTCTATTCCTTTTGGTTCTTCAGCTTCTTTGTCCTCTCCTGCTCCCTCTTCTCCCCTCTCCTATCAAAATTATTCTGCAGTTTTTGAGGACCTGAGCAAACAGTGACAGCCAGGGTGTGAAATTAACACCAGGCACTGGACGAGTGCTGCCTTCACCTCCATCTGTCACCCTTTCCCTCCATTCCTGGCTCCCTAATGTGAGTTTATTTGTCCACTCTGTCCTTATGGAAAAAAGCACCTAAATGACCAATACCAATCAATTAAACTTTATTCAAAGAGTTTCTTCACCGCTTTGTACCAAAGAGATTGTTGTTAGCTTGCCAACCCCTGGCAACGAGCCCATCAATTGTAATTTTGGGGCCTGTACACATGCAGTGTTTTTTGCAACCTAAAATCCATTGTTTTTAATGTAGAATGTGGCTGAGTGCTGAGATAAACAAAGCTCAACAGCAACACACAACACATGTGACAAGGAACAACCAATCACAGCTGGTAGATATCTTCCCTTTCTTCAGTAAATATCAGTCTGTAATAAAAGAAGTCGATCATTTTAGTTTAGGGCTACCCAGAGCTTGTCCCATGGGCAATATTTGATGATAAATTTAAAGTGAAAAACAACACCTGGATGAAAACACTCCAAACTTGGCATTTCTGATAAGTAGGATACAATGCTGGTTATTGTCACTTAGCAACCACTGACACAACCTGCCTTAGTGCCCTTAAACGTTGGCACACAGTAGGCACAAAAATAATACTCAGCACCCGACCTCATATTTTCCTGGCAGTCAAGGAATAGATATTTGTCCTAGCCCTGACCCTCCAACAACCTCATCCTCCACTCCGTAAATCCATCACCAAACCGCCTAGCTCCCAGGTTGCATTCCTCAGGAGCCGACTGCAGCACACCGGCTGGATGATGCAAGTAACTGCAGAATTCCCAGAGCTTCACTAAGCTTGTCTGTAAGACACAAGAGGCATCACTTGGTTTTGTTTATGTTGGCCAAATTTTTTATTAAGTCTCAAACCGTGTTGTTATTCTGGGCTACTCCTATAAAGGTGCTATTATATTATTTATACTTTCTTGTAGATATTAACAGGTGTTCATTACTCTTCAAAAATATATTAAATATTTTTTCATATCCTAATTTCAATGTCTGAATATTCTCATGAATCAAATTTCATTACTCTTTGAGAGGGTGCACTTGCATCACTGGGATATTTTATTATTATTATACCAGTGGCATAAAATGGTCTCAAAATGATATTCCTGGGACAATATATTATCAAACGAAAGGAGTTACTGTGGCAGACTTATCTGTGTGTTGAAAGTGGAATGAAAGTGTCAGAAAAGTAAATTACAGGTGACATGTTGCAGTGTATCCTGCACTGGAATGGAATCTCATACTCTTGAATAAAATACCAGCTAGGGTTGGTAAACAACAACAACAGAAAACGGCTCAGTTTCCTGCCTTGGTGACGGATCCTCATATATTCCTGAAGTGCCTCTTTTTATGGTTTGCTGAGTAGCAAATCACACTAAAATCAGACACGACGCGGCTTCACTGCCAGGCATCTCGCCGGCTTTTTTCTCTCCATATTTCTCACGCCTGCCGCTACCATACCTTCCACCTCCTGCCATAACTCGTTTGCTCTCCCCTCTTGTCCCTGTCTGAACTTTTGTTTGCCCCTCACTCATTCTCTATTGCTTCTCCACACTCTTTCCTACATCCTTCATCTCCTTCCCTTACTCCTCTCATTTTCTCCTCTCCTATAATCTCACTTTCTTCCATCTGCTGTCTCACTACCTCTTACTCTCCTGAGGCTGGTGTATATGTGTGTGTGTGTGTGTGTGCGAGAGAAAAAGAGAGAGAGGCATAGAGACTCATCTATCTAGGATGGGGTACTCATTATGCTCCGCTGGGTTTGGATGGATGAGGGGATCTCTCTCCTTTCCTCTGCTGCGTATCTCTATCACCCTCTTTCTATCTCCTTGACTCCCACTGCCAGATTTCCCCCCTCCTACTTTCTCTTAGTTATGGTTAGAAGGGATCTGGCAGGCTGGATGGACAGGATAGGAGGAGGGAAGACAGGAAAGTGGAAGGAAGGAGAGAGGGAGAGAAGAAGGGAAGGCAATGAAAGGCAAGGAAAAGGGAGTAGAAAAGAAGGAAGGGAAGAAAGAGGGTGAAAGGAAAAGGAGAGGAATGAGGAGAGGAAGAAAAGAGAGGAGACAAGAGGAAGGACAGGAGACCTCTCCAGCCTGTCTGTCCTTTTCCTGGCTTTAATCACCTGCCTTGGATCAGACTTGTTTCAATAGCTTTACTCACACACACACATGCACAAATGAGCACCAGCGTGCACACAAACTGTATGCACACGCACTCACCTAAGTCTCCATCACCATGGCAACAGCACACCTCTAGCACCCTTGTAATCAACTTTGAAATAGGGATAGAAGTGATGTGTCGGCACGCACAAAATACACATACGCCACAAATAAACACAGGCACATAAACACTGAAATGTAATTAGAGTTACATGCAAAACAAGTCCCCACCCACCCTACTGGGGTGGGAGGTGGGGGGTGGACTGAGCAACTGTTTTGCAGGACAACAAAGTGCAGGAGACAACGATCAAGCAACAAAAATCAAAAGAGATAACCAAGAAATCCATAGTCATTAAAACAATCCCAAATACAGCATGGAGAATGACAAGGAAAAGGGGAATGTGAAAAATGTGCAACACTCCCCTGCCCCCTTTATCCTAGCTTTACCAAACCCACTCTCCAGAGAGAATGGACGTGGCAGGAATAACCTTTGTGTGTTTGTTTGTGCGTAAGAATCACAGCCGTAAAAGGAAATGCCTCAGAAATTGTCCATGACTCTGAGAGACGAACAGAAAACAGCCCCAGATGAAAGGAGGTGGAAGACGCTGCCAGCGGTTAAGAAAAACAACAACAACAAATCCTTCCCTCCTGTTCGTTTTCTTTGGAAAATAGGAGGAGGAAATAAATGAAAACAAAATAGAGGGTGGGAGGAAGACGGAGAGAGGATCTGAAGTAGACAGAATAAAGAGACAGGTAGGTGTTCTCCCTGCTCCCCCACATCATTGTGCATGGATTGTACCCCACAAGATGGACAGTATCTCATAACACACACAGAGACCTGCTTCATTCCATTAAAGGTCCCATACTGTAAAAAGTCAGATTGAAGCAGGTCGAAACGCTCCACCTACAGACATAGGCACACAGTCCGTATTCAGAAACTGTGCCTTTAAACGAGTCGTAAGGACTTCTGTAGAGTTGTGACATCACAGCTATACCATATACAAGTAGAAACTGCCGCTATAGTATCACTACAGTCATTCTGCGGTAGGGATGCACCGAAATGAAAATTTGTGGCCGAAGCCGAAGCCCAGTAATATTAAGCGCTTGGCTGAATACCGAGTACCGAATACGGAATATTGTTGTTTAGTTTTTCATTAGTTTTTGCAAATGAACCCCATCCAGATTAGTGTTGTCACGGTACCAAAATTGGGACCCACTGTGCGATACCAATGAAAATATCATGGTTCTGAGTAGTATCAGGATACCACAGCGAAAATGAGACAGATGTGCCTTTTGTCATTTATAAAAATATAAATCACTTTTCTATTATAGGCTACATCAATGATATTTCAATGGAATAAATTACTTACTGACTTATTTATACTTCAAAAACAGCATCAATAAGTGATTAACATAGGGGGGATCAAAATAAAATAAATAAATGAAATAAGAATCAACCAGCCACCCTCCTCCCCTGACAAGTCCCTTCATAAGTAACGAACAGTCCCTAAAGTGCGGTGAGGTTTGTGGGCTGTGAATGGCTCGTTTCTCCTCTGACACATCACATACCTGTGTTCGGCTGGCTCGGCTGTTCAGGTACTTCTGGGTAGTCATGACACCAAGAGGATATTATTGGAGCTGAATTCTCCGTCTCCGGTAAGCCGATGGCCGCCGTATTTGACAGGAATACATTACTGTCTGTGTCTCTGACCCCCGTTCAACCCACAATCAGTGGGATTCGCCTTTCGTTTCTGCTGCTGGTTGAAATCTGAAGGCTGCTCGCACAGTGTGCTGAATGATTTAAGCCTATTTTGCTCACTCAAAACTATTTTTAGTCGCAAATGCGAGTGCCGTGACGGGCGGATCACCACACTGCCGACATTTTACTCCGCCAGTCATGGCACGCTGTTTGATTGCGTTATCAAAACACGCCGCTATTATTCGGCCTTGCTTTTAACTTATTCTACCGAATACCGAATGTGTGTTTTTTTGCAATATTCGGCCGAATATATTCGGTTACCGAATATTCGGTGCATCCCTATTCTGCGGCTGCAATACCAGCACAGAGACACAGAGAGCACAGATGTAAAAGACCTGGAAACAGTGACCAATCAGAGCAGACTATGTTTTTTTGGGGTGGGGGCTAAAAGAGACAAGTGCTAAAACAGAGCGTTTCAGACAGGGTCAGTTTTTTGAACATTAGGAGTTCACTAGAGGGCACGCCAGAAAACACAGACAGTAAAGAAATTCGGGATTTGCATGATGTAAATGATAAACATGGCAGATCACAGATCATGGTAGAAAATGTGACAGCAGCGCCATCATAGGTGTTATGTGTAAAGCATATCTTGACTTTAGTTTCTTTCTCTCGTTCTGCCAACACTATCCCGACTGTTCATGTGTGTATTACATCTTGTGGACATTGAGGACGTGCACAGCCAATGCTTCAAACAGACGCAGGTGACACAAGGCAGCCATAATGTGCACACACACGTGTAGTTAAAAGTAAGTGTATCTCCAACCTAAGGGTCCATTTTCAAAGCAAAGGGCTTCAGCCATTAAAACAAGAGATAGTGACAGAGAGAAAGAGGTTCCAAGAAACAAGCTATGCTACAGATTTTGTGTCATGTACTTGTTAGAATTTGAGAAACGTTGAAATAGTATTGAAAATGAAAGAAACCGATCACAGTCCAGTTGGTGCAGACAGGCGATAGAAAGTACAGTAAATGGAGTGGATAATGGAAAGAAAGCAGGAAGCTGTCTTACCTTAGCCAACTGTGAGTTTACCCATTTTGTGAAAGTCTTCTTCTGAACGTCTTCTCTTTCATCTGCCGAAGGAAGAAACACAGACAGTCAGAAAAAAGGAGCTGTACATGTGTATGTGTGTGTGTTTGTGTGTGTCATGTCAGATGTATGGCAGCGAGTCAAAGAGAACATGAAAAGGGCACATTTCCACTTTAAGACTCCAATCTTCCTGACTGACTGGTTGACAGTCTATCTGAGTTCAGGCTTCTGTCTCTCTCAAACACACACACACACACACACACACACACACACACACACACACACACACACACAACGCGAGTGGTGCTTAGCACGATAAGAGGCTCCTCTAATTTTGCTCAGGGCTAATTGCATCCTCATCATATCAATCAGCGTGCTACTTACAGGCCTTCACCGTCACATCACATGACAAACTGGAGTGAGCCTGCACTGTTTTCACTTGTTGCCCTCACAGAACAACTCCCTCTGTACTATTAAAATATCATTACAGTGATCACATAGTCACTATGGCACTGTTTCCTATTTGCTGCCCATCAATGTAGATGCTTTTGTGCACTGAGGGTGTTTCTGAATGTGTTTTAATTTGGTCAACTGTTTAGTTAGAATAGGTATTATTACTTTATATCCAACTTTCATTTTAGAATCAAACCCATTACATTAAGTATTTACTGCACTGCAGAATTATCTAATATGACATTTAAAAGTCAGTTTGTACCAGAAACCCTTACTTTCCTTCAGCCTCAACTGTACTTTGCATGCAAGGGTGAAAGCAGGTTGGTAGTGTCTGCTACTCTGTACCACTAACAGCTTCAGGGAGAATTTAGTGAAGTTGTAAAGATATTTACAAATTTGAACTTCCTGGATCAATAACTCATTAAGCGAAACACTGTTAAAACACAAACAAGCCTCTTTTCAACAGTGGTAAGGTAAACAGCAAGCTTCAACTTAATCTTCATCAAAACAAGGTGTCCTATGAGCTGAGCAGGAACGTTGATCTGTGTGTGGCTGTGAGACGAGTGCAGGGACCGTCTACAAAGTGCAACACCCGAAAGAGATAACTTCACTCACAGTAAGTATATTGTCCCGAAGATCACTTCACATATCAGTGGTCTCCTGTTGGTTATACTGCGATACTTATTTTGGGGGGAAAAGTATTAAATTTACTGATATACAGTATAGTTTAAGATTTCAAGCTTCAAGATTTAGTTTATTGTTAAAAATTCCCATTAAAAATACAACCATATTCTCAAATATTCAATAACCTCACTAGAAAATTGTTTTTATGTGCCAAATGTTCTGAAAATCCAAAGACTTCTAAACTGTTCAGCTGTTGTTGATGAAATTAGTTGTGCTTTACTGTTTAATTAAAACAAAGCAAATTATGATTTTAAAGTTTTCACAAATTAATTCACAGATTAATTCACAAATGTATTAAGTTGCGCCATTTAGAGAAGAGTTATGTGACATTCGGAGCATTAACATAGCAGCAAATTGGCGTTTGCTGTGTAAAGATAATGCAGAGTAATGGAGTCACAAAGTCACACTACTGTACCTCTGTGTGTGTTGTAATCTGAGCTTCTCTGTGGTTTGTTGTGTGTGTATCCTACTGGCTCGCTAACTGCTGCCATTCTGCACCATGCTCATTTGGAAGGTACCGCTAATATCGGGACAGCAGTGTTGCAGAAGCATAGTGCCAACCCACCAGATCACCCCCGAGTAACATTGTTAGCTCTGTCAGCACTGTTGCTGTTGTAACATTTTTTTCTTCATACAATCCTCCAGCTAATTATCAGTTACTTCACCATGATTGTTAGAGACCAGAATGAAACTAACCCTTGCATCATCTTGATGTAACTTAGTCTTGTTTATTGGCAGTTGGTATTTGGCACACTCTGCTTTACACAGAAAATTCACACAGCAAAACATTAGTCTGCCATCAGTGAGAAAACACTTTCTGAGTTTCTGGAAGCTTTCTAACAGTCCACTGTCACTGCTCTCTGAAATGTCAACTTTCTCAGAAAAACAGCTCTGCTTTTACAACGTGATGGCATTTTCAAGTTTCATGGGCTTTCAAAGGGATTTAAAAGGAAGTTGCACAATTTTTACAAGCAACTAAAAAGCACATAATCTTCCCAGGAAGTTAAAATTTGAACATTTGGAGGCTTTAAGATGATGATACTGAAACATTTGTCCTAACTTAAAATGATAAAGGCCCCAATAAAACATATACAGTACAGGCCAAAAGTTTGGACACACCTTCTCATTCAATGCGTTTTCTTTATTTTCATGACTATTTACATTGTAGATTCTCACTGAAGGCATCAAAACTATGAATGAACACATGTGGAATTATGTACTTAACAAAAAAAGGTGAAATAACTGAAAACATGTTTTATATTCTAGTTTCTTCAAAATAGCCACCCTTTGCTCTGATTACTGCTTTGCACACTCTTGGCATTCTCTCCATGAGCTTCAAGAGGTAGTCACCTGAAATGGTTTCCACTTCACAGGTGTGCCTTATCAGGGTTAATTAGTGGAATTTCTTGCTTTATCAATGGGGTTGGGACCATGGGTTGTGTTGTGCAGAAGTCAGGTTAATACATAGCCGACAGCCCTATTGGACAACTGTTAAAATTCATATTATGGCAAGAACCAATCAGCTAACTAAAGAAAAACGAGTGGCCATCATTACTTTAAGAAATGAAGGTCAGTCAGTCTGGAAAATTGCAAAAACTTTAAATGTGTCCCCAAGTGGAGTCGCAAAAACCATCAAGCGTTACAACGAAACTGGCACACATGAGGACCGACCCAGGAAAGGAAGACCAAGAGTCACCTCTGCTTCTGAGGATAAGTTCATCCGAGTCACCAGCCTCAGAAATCGCAAGTTAACAGCAGCTCAGATCAGAGACCAGATGAATGCCACACAGAGTTCTAGCAGCAGACCCATCTCTAGAACAACTGTTAAGAGGAGACTGCGCCAATCAGGCCTTCATGGTCAAATAGCTGCTAGGAAACCACTGCTATGGAGAGGCAACAAGTAGAAGAGATTTGTTTGGGCCAAGAAACACAAGGAATGGACATTAGACCAGTGGAAATCTGTGCTTTGGTCTGATGAGTCCAAATTTGAGATCATTGGTTCCAACCACCGTGTCTTTGTGAGACGCAGAAAAGGTGAACGGATGGATTCCACATGCCTGGTTCCCACTGTGAAGCATGGAGGAGGAGGTGTGATGGTGTGGGGGTGTTTTGCTGGTGACACTGTTGGGGATTTATTCAAAATTGAAGGCACACTGAACCAGCATGGCTACCACAGCATCCTGCAGCGACATGCCAGCCCATCCGGTTTGCGTTTAGTTGGACGATCATTTATTTTTCAACAGGACAATGACCCCAAACACACCTCCAGGCTGTGTAAGGGCTATTTGACCAAGAAGGAGAGTGATGGAGTGCTGCGGCAGATGACCTGGCCTCCACAGTCACCGGACCTGAACCCAATCGAGATGGTTTGGGGTGAGCTGGACCGCAGAGTGAAGGCAAAGGGGCCAACAAGTGCTAAACACCTCTGGGAACTCCTTCAAGACTGTTGGAAAACCATTTCAGGTGACTACCTCTTGAAGCTCATCGAGAGAATGCCAAGAGTGTGCAAAGCAGTAATCAGAGCAAAGGGTGGCTATTTTGAAGAAACTAGAATATAAAACATGTTTTCAGTTATTTCACCTTTTTTTGTTAAGTACATAACTCCACATGTGTTCATTCATAGTTTTGATGCCTTCAGTGAGAATCTACAATGTAAATAGTCATGAAAATAAAGAAAACACATTGAATGAGAAGGTGTGTCCAAACTTTTGGCCTGTACTGTATATGATACAGGGAACAGGTTTACTGAGATACTGAATGATGATTTTCAAGGCAGGATTGTGTCTCTAAAATCTACATAAGGTGTTCCACAGATGCCTATATGGCAGGGACATTATCCTCCACTATGGAGGTTTTTTTCCTCTGTAGCGGAGCAGTGTGGTGTGGCCTGTGACATGCATTACAATCCAAATGCCGACATGATGACTTATAATAACATCTCTCCCCCTCCTCTCTCATTTGACTGGAAATGGGGTCACTTCCCATTACTACGGATAATAAATTACACCATCATCCTGAAACAGAACATCAGTTTAAATATTATACCAGCCCAGCTAACAGTACTCGATCAGTGTGTGTGTGTGTGTGTGTGTGTGTGTGTGTGTGTGTGTGTGTGTATGTGTGTGTGCGCATGAGTGTTGACACCACCCAGGCATTGACTAATGGAGCTGATAATGAAAGTTCTCCCTTAATTAAAAGGTCCCGCGTTGAGCAGTGGACTGTGGTGAGACGCCGGACACACATGCAGGTATACACACAAACACTCAAGTGTGCAGGCACATATAGCCGATGTGAGATAATGGCACGCCAAGCGGTGAAGCATGAATGAAATAGAAGCATGTAGCAAACAATCTCATCTAAAGCAGGTAATCCATCCACATCAATGTACAGTGTGTGTGTGTGTGTGTGTGTGTGTGTCTGTGTCTCTGTATGTGTGTATGTATGTGTCTGTATTCCCATGCAATGCAATGTTCTGCAAGTGTGAGTTGAATGACTATTTTTGGATGGTGTGTGTGTGTGTGTGTGTGTGTGTGTGTGTGTGCCTGAGGCCAGAAATCCACAGTTCCTTTTATAGCCAAAGTGTTTAAGATATTTTAAATGTGTGGTGTGTGTCATGACAACAAAACTAAAAGAAACAAAATGTTTTCGTCTTGCATCATAAACCTTAGTTCAGGCCTAACTTACAAAAGGCCTGCTTTAAATTAGAGAAGGTATTTGTCCTATAGTACTTAACATCCATAGAGAGTGTGTCAGATAGACTCTCTTCAACCTCAGCATTAACAAAAAAAAAATAAAAAAAATACTAGAAAAGTGCACTCAGAGTGCAGATCTCTGCCAGGTGGCTGCCTGAGCTGATCATGGCCATTCGAGACAAATCTTGTAATTCCAGCAGATGCGGCGCAGCGCATTTCAGAAGCGTCCCGAAAGTGTCCCAGATGTGTTCCATAAGCTAATAAAAATACATGTCTCATCTATTTTTTACGCAGCCAGGGCACACTGCACAGAGCAGATCAAGTCCTGCTATCAGACATTCTATGTGAAATAAAAGATAGGATGTCATTGTGAGGATGAATGTATTTTTCATCATTAAAACACAGCCACTAATCTTTCATCTGTATCATTCATTACTGGACTTTTAACAGTATTAACCTTGCCTGTAGGCTACAGCACAACAAAGTAGGAAATAACAACAATAAACACAACTAGAACATACAAGGAAACAAATAATTTAAATAATAAGCCTACTTTCTTACTTGACTTTCTCACTGGAACAAATATCAAGGTGCGAAGCAGTGATAACCGGAATGCTGTGCACCTGCGCTCAGTGGAATTGTCCCTCCCAGCTTCCTTACAATCAAGAGGGCGGTGACGATTAGAAAAAAAAAAAAAAAAAAAATTAGTTGACTTATTCACCTTGTATCATGCCCAAGTTTAGTGGATCAGGTATGGAATTAATCTGCAAGGTTCAAAATGAGACCAAACTTTGCTATGGAGGTCACTTTTTCAGCCACAACGAAGGCCAAAATATTGCCTGCAACAGTTGGTAAAGCTTGTTGTTTTAGTGGAGACAATTTCCTGAAAACTTGTGGCTTATGAGGAGTCGGTAGTCAGTGACTGTATAAAACAGCCAATAAAAGGGGTTATTTAACAATAATGAATCACCGCAACCACAGGAGGTTCTTGAGCATACAGTCAAACGCGTGCACAAAATATTAGGCTGATAGGTCCAATAGTTTGTGAGATTATGATGATGATGTCTTAATGGACAACTGTCACTCCCTTAGCCAACATTTGGATTTACAGACACTTTTCAGACTAAGAATACTTAAACTGGCCTGACTCCTGATCATTTGAGCTCATGTTTAGGATGTAACAGTATGTACAGTCTTATTTCAGTTTTCATCATATGGTGATATGACGATTGCATTGGGTTTAAGTAGCCTGGTAATTGATGTCCCTGTATATACAATTATTCCACAGATGTGTGAGCAAATTAACTGTGGGGTAATAAAATGAGAGTCAGCCAGTCATTTCGCTTAATGATATGATGACAAGTCAGTATCAGGTGTATAGTGTAGCATCAGCAGTGGATTTATTTAGTTGTAAAATGCACTGGATGTCAATGCAACAGAGTTTTAACAATACACTGGACACTGTGGAATTAATTACACAAAAAGGTTATTTGTCTTTGTGTATAAATGTAAAGGATTGACAGTTTCCCTGCATCAGTACATGGATGTTTTCTACTGTACATTAACATGTCCTTGTGTGTTTGACAGACTGTGTGTTAATTTGCATATATGTGTGTGTGTGCTGTCAGGCAAAATGAGCCAGTGTGTGAGAACCAGCGGGGAGGGCAGGAAGCCGTCACAGACTGACAGAGAGAGAGGCACAATCAATAGTCCATTTAAACTGTTGTTCTGCGATTGAAACCTTCGGTGTCCTCACAAACACTGATACACTCATGATGAGGCATGCACACAGCCACATGCATCTCATTAAAGAGGCTGCAACATTAAGAGCTTAATCTCGGTTCCAGAGAGGCGTCAGAAAGAAGAGTAAGAGAGGAAATCAAGTGGACAGGTAACACGAAGGAAAGAAGGAAATTAAATCGCAGGAGGATGAAACAGGCCTGAAACAAAAAGGAGGAGGAAAGACTGTAAGGAGAGGGGAAATGAAGAGAGAAAATGTGGAGAAGACAGCATGAGAAAAGGAGAGAAGGCCTGATAGGGCAGAGAGAGGAAAGTTAAAACGGATAAAGAGAGAGCAAGGACAGAAAGCTGGAGGACACAAAGTGAAAGACTGAAAAGGAGACAGAGGATCAGTCCCAAACAGGTCTCCATGACCACAGGCAAAACTAAAAAAATATCTATGTGACTGCAGAGAATCATTTTGCCAAACTGGAAAACAGCCTTTAAACATGCAGTGTTTCAACTATCATGCAGCCTGTGCTGTAACTAGAGCTAACTAGATTTGGAGAAAACTTTGAGGAACACATGTACAATCTTCTGAGGATAAAGTATCCACCAGTTCTTTGACTAAGATTAAAGTGTCACAGTTTGTGTTGACAGAATTTGGGCAACAACAGGATACAATGCAAACCAGCCTGTAAATATAGGCCCGCTGTGCATTTACTATTGCATGCAGAATCAATCCCCCACTTGATCAAAAGATAGTTTCGCTAAATGTGCTCCCACATCTCCGAGAAAATCCGCTGAGTTCATGTCAAGCGGCGTATCTCAGCCCTGCCTTCCTTTCATGTTTACATCACAAAGTGAACGCTTCAAAAGCACAGAACGACTTCAACACTGTTTCAATATGAGTGTGCCTTCCCTATGAACTAGCTGGGAAAATAACATAATATGTCTAATAATATATCGTAACAAGGAAAGGACAAAGAAGAAAAACATGTGTTTATGAATGCATCCAGTAGGGCAGGGAAAAACTAACTGTAGCCTGCTCCTCGTCTGTGCTTGAGGCAAGAGGCTTGAGGCTATATTAGCCACGACAAGCATAACACAACAGAATCTGAAGACTGAACTGTCAGTCCTCGAGTTGCATTGCGGGTAATGCAGGTTTTGACAAGGAAGAAGAATGTGTGGAATAAAATAGACAACATCTCTCGTTCTACTTTTAGATTTTACTGTCCATCATTAGTCCAACAATGCTATAGTAGTAAGGGAGAATGGGGGTTGGTTGTCACTCTTTTTACTTTCATTTTAATCCCTCGAAAACTATCATTAATAGATTGCTTCAAATGTGTAACAGTAGCCTGGAGTGTCAGGTAGATAAGGACTGTCAAATGCGTCTTGTATACTTACTACAACCATCCCCATCATGGGGGATAATTTCAAGATACTTCTAAAAGTCCATATCTTTTGAACAGAATAAGCTTAAGGAGAGTAAGGTCACTCGACTCCTGACACTTAAGGCTTCCATTAAGCATTGAAAAGGAATCTGTTAAGAATATTTACTTGGTCTAACCTTTAGTAAATATGATACAAAAAGGTTTTTGCAACATACGCCGCTTAAATAGTGCCTGCTTGTACGATACTCACTGGGCTTTCAACAAACTCCAACGTGAGTTCATCTGCGTTATTAGACATTCAGAGCAACAGACCTAGTATTAAGAGTGTGAATGTCCCCTTGAATGGTGGTGGATTGGCCCCACAAGCACAGGACTTTTACTCAGGAAACCGGTGTTTGTGTCCTGTGTGTGACTAAAAATCAACTTTGACTTATTTTGTCAGTCGTTAATCATGTGAGTGACTGACTAATGTCAACCACAATCTTTTTTTCAACCCTAACCAACTAGTTTTGTTGCCTAAACATACGTGCCGACCACCTGCATCAAGATACAAAGCAAAAGACTGCCCCTAGTGCCACTATAATAATGCCAGGGGCTTCTGCTGGTTGGAAAACAGACATTTGAAGTTGTTATATTGGGCATTAGAAGACTATGATGGCAATTTTTCACTATTTTTGATGCTTTATAGACCAAATGATTTATGATGTTCATCCTTACATCTCACTCTGTAAGATGCTCTCAGATGCTTTGTGAAAATATCTTAAAACAAACTCTTAGTTTCACCATTCAGGAGTATTTCTTGTGGTAATACAGAATACTTATCGTATATAGCTCTGGGTGGTTTCTTAGTGAAGAGATAACAGGATCTGAAGTGATAGTGAGTTAAAGAGTTAAAGGGAATGAGAGACTTTTCCAGCAGGTCTCTACCCTGCTGACTGAATGATGGTGAGTGCCTGGGACAGCTCCAGGATCAGCACTCTGGACACCAACTGTGGCAGCGCACTGGCCTAACAGTGGATAAAACTGATCCATCAGAGCTGAAACATTTAGTCCATTAATTGATTTTAGGACTCAACTTCAGTTCTCCTGTTTGTTTTAAAAGCTCTGCACAGTCTCCCTCTGAGTAACTGTACACCAAGAAACTCAATCTCCCCACAGTCGTGTTTGTTTCTGAGGTTTTCTCATAGGCTTCCAGCCATCCTATAGTGCAGTCAAGAACTAAGTGTAGCAGCCCTGAGATAATGGAATAATTTCCACAATATGATGAGTTGAATTCATTTGTAAATTTCCATTTTTTTTGATCCGACAGTCATTTAGTAATGTAAGTATATGGAGTGAGTATTTTGTAATTTAAGCGCACAAATGACTTTTGTGTCAAAGAGATTTATCAAAACATTTCTCCACACACCTACTGGGCTTCATGTTTTTCAGAACAAAACTCTTCAATTGATCTCCAAATATACTGTTCTTTGTTCCCTTGAGAAAACAGTTGAACACCTCCTACTGCGAAGGAAGCTGTGCTGGCAACACAACTTGCAGTTAACTAGATGGTCAGACAGCAGGAGACAGGCGTCCGGACCTGCGGCACACCTAACGTCTGCCAAACCTCAGCACTTGACAAACAAGTGACGAAAGAAAGGAAACGGAAGTGCGGAGCTGCTGCCCCCATCGGAGAGCGGCAGCATCAAAGCAGCTGTCCAGCTAATAGAGTCTGGTGAAACTAGGTGGGAGTTTGATCCAACAAGGGGTGTGCTTTCAACCCGTCAGTTTCTCAGCTAATGATGGCAAGAGAAACTGGAAGGTTGTTTTGATCCGTCATGGGAGCCAGCTGGAGCCCGTCAACAGCGAAACTACAGAGGCCCGGGAAACAATTGTAAAAACAAAGACAAGGAGGAGAAAAATCTGAGCTCTAACCTCGACTAAGTACAGAGCTGATAGTCATGAAATATGGATGCAGATTTTGTCCAAACATAAAAAACTGTGTGATACACAGCGGTGGGTAGAGTGGTCAAAATGTGGACTCAAGAAAAGTATCATCAGTTCGGAATAAAAAGTAGAAGTAAAAGCAGTTATTAAAGGAAGTACAGATAGGCAGGATTATGTACATTTATAGGTCATAAATTTTAAATATATCCAAAACATTCCCAATGCAAGATAGAATATGAGGTCAAGAGATTTTTAAATAAAATAAAAAAGACAAGTGGGAAACTTGAGAGAGAAATCAATTCATTGAGGCTAATTAGTCTGTTTGCCTGTTAGCTGTGGTAGATTAGCAAGAGCTGCTAGCACTGTTTGCCTGCCATATTCAGGCAGGCTTTAAATATGTTTTAAATATTGTTTTACACCTAACACACTACAAAAAAGAATATTCAATTAAATAAAATAGTACAAAAAATACAAAGTGTGAATGTCAGACAAAGTGATGATATGATGTTAGCCTGTTAGAGAGGCTAAAATTTATGCTAGCCCTATAAAACAGATTGAAACACGGGTTCTAATATTATATATCCTCTGGAAAAAGTGTTTAATTAAGTAAACTAAGTAAATTGTAAAAACTTCCACCAGTATAAGAGGGCAACGGTACAATAACTTTCGGGACAAACGCCTCGCTAAAGTTAAATGATAATGCTAAGTACAAACATGTTCATAAAATAGCTAATATAATAACAACATTATCTTTGAATATATTCAAAACATTATTCATGCGAGAAAAAAAATGTGACGTTGTGTAGACGGCAAACCAGATATCATTTCAGTAAACAAGAGCAGGACAGTAAAATTAGGTGAGACCAGCAGAGAATACCAGCGAGGTAACAGTAGACAGCATTAGCATTTAAAGTTAAAATGTTTAAATTTTTTCCTGTCTTCTGTGTAAGAATAACAACCAGATGTTAAGTAGCTCCTTCACACAAGGAGAAAACAGACAATCTGGACAATATCTGAATTTTGAGTAATTACATAAAATAATTACACAAAATATGTTTTATTTTATGCCATTCTTTGTAAACATTATGGCATCAGCATGGCACATGCATGTTTCATTTTACCGTCCTGCCATTCAGTCGGATTGTTCATTTGTTTTCCCCATGCTGTCCAGGTGTTGTTCATGTGCCATCTACCGTCTGCCTGATTCCATGTGAACGCAGCATTAGTGGCATCTAATGGTGACGTTGCAAATTGCAACCAACTGAAACTTCTTCTATGTGCCTAGCACGGAGGACAACTACAATGGCTGACGCGAGAACACAAAAACGACCTCTTTTTCTAGAGCTGCTGTTTGATTTGTCTGTCCTGGGCAACTGGGTAAATACCATGGCAGACTCCGTGGAAAAGGATCTGCTCCATATCTAGATATAAACGGATCATTCTAAGGTAAGAAAAACACAACAGTTCTTATTTTCAGGTAATAATATGCATATTATATACCATTTCTACCAATAGATGCCCCATAGTCCTATACACTGGTCCCTTAAAACTGCACATGAATAAAACTGCACATAAAATCTTCCCTGCTTCATGTTGCCTAAAAAAAAAGTTCAGAACAAATAAAGTGATTAAAGTTTGAACACATCAGCAGCACTGGCTTCGTTTTTGTCTTCCCTAATGGCTTTTGCTTTCAAAATGGAAAAGGACAAAGAGAGCACTCTCCAGAGGAAGCAAATACAAATCCATAAATACATTTTTAACTTGAGTCATTACATTCCATTTATATTTTAGGCATTTAGCAGACGCTCATGTGGAGGATGGCTTACCAAAGTGCAACAGTAAAATAAGCTTAAGGTCTTGGCTCATAAAAATTGCAAATGGGGGGAAAAAAAAGACAAGACAAAAGACAAAAAGCATCCAATGAAATGATTATGTAATATTAAAATATTAAATCTCAAGATAAAGCAGGGACACAGCAGAAGTAATAGTCTCCTAAATAATTTTGATCTTGGACAAAAAGAAGGCTGTTAGCCTTGAGAAGTATTTCACAAAAGCTGTGGAGGGGTGCTGGGTGTCTCACACCACTGCCATGGACACCAGTGGTGGTTTCTCAGCTGTGCAGATAATAGACGTGAGAGGAACTACTGTTTGAGCCATCGCAGCAACACATTTAAAGCTTTCATGTTGAACTCCAGCAGGCATTGAAGAAATGAGGTCCCCGGAGAGGACACACCGCCTATAGTAGTGTTTCAGATAGTACAGTTTGTAATGGAGCCCTGAAACTATTAAAGCATGGCCTAGTTATTGTCTGGTCTGTCACTGTGTCTGTTCACCTGTCGGCTAAAATAAATCTGCAGCTCTGGAAGAATGTAACACAGCCTTGCTACGGCACAAAACAGTGCTGCTCAAGAAACTGTCAATGCCATGTCCTGAACTTTTCAAAATGCTAACTATGGAACTACAGATGGATTATTGAACAGGCCAACCGCACACAGGCCCAGGGGCCCAAAGTGTCAGGGGCCTCCCTGGGGTTCACCTGCAAAATGTCACTAAATAAACACATACCAGCCAGGAAGAGATACAAAGTAACTGCAAAAAAACAATGAAATGACCACCAAGAAAAAATGTCTTTGCTGAGAACATATACATTTCCCCATTTGCAATGGTAAATGGACTGCACTTGTATAGTGCATTTCTAATCTGTGGATCACTCAAATCACTTTTAACACGACATGTAACATTCACCCTTTCACACACAAGTGGCCAAGGCTACTATACATGGCGCATCCTGCTACTAAGTAACCATTTACACACACTCATGGAACATTTGGGGAGCGATTTGGGGTTCAGTATCTTGCCCAAGGATACTTTGACATATGGACTGGAGGACGTGGGGATCGGACTGCTGATCTTCCGATTAGTGGAAGACCCACTCTACTCCTGAGGCATGGCCGCCGCAACAAGTTTTTACACAGTTTAGTTCCACCACACTGCAGTAAACCTCACGCCAGCCTTACACCAAGTGACTTAAAATAAAAATCTAAACATGGTTAATATTTAAGTTTTTAGTCTTGGCTCATGCAAACACTAAAGTTCAATGATGTGAACATTGTCAACAGCCAATAGCTGTGCTCTCTTCAGCACCAAAAAGAAGACAGCAAACTAGGTGGACAGTAAACATGGGGGGGGGGACAAGCTCTTACACAGTCTCAGTTCTCCTGTACTGTGAAACGGGTGTGTTTGTGGACCCAAATGCCGTACCAGGCTCGCAGGAACAGTTGGTAATGACTTTTATTAGCACCACAGCAAACAGGGAATGCAGCAGGCAGAATAAACACAGAATAAAGTTCGTTCTTCGGGCAAGTTGCCCTCACACAGTCTCTGAGGCTCAGATGAGGGAAAGAGATCAAGCTTACGGCAGCCAAAGGTGGCGAGGCAGACGCACCGTAGGCTGAAGTGCCGGCTGATCGTGCTGAGAAGCCGACGAGGAGTGAGCTGAGGCGAGGTCGGGAGCCGGTGGGGGGGTCGTAGCTAGAAGAGCCGTCAGCGAAGGCAGAAGCACCGTTGAGGAGCAGGCAGGAGGGTAGACGAGGCCGGGCGGAGGAGTCGAGACCAGACGAGCAGGCAGAAACCAGAGACGCTGAAGCAAAGCACGAGGTCGGGGACAGAAGGCAGGTGAGTTTACCGGGAGGCAGACGAGGGGAGCAGGTCGGGGACAGGCAGAGTTGGCACCGGGAGATCAGGCAGGAGAAGAACGCTGGAGAGTCTCGCATAATGCTAAAGAACAATCTGGCAGTGAGTGAAGGTGCTGGAGAGGCTTATATGCAGGGCTGGTTGATGAGCTGCAGCTGTGTAGGCAGGTGAGCAGAGTTGGGCTGATGAGGTGGGCGCGGCTGGCAGGTAGAGTGAAGCAGAGGGAGGGGGAGTGGAAAAACACTGCAGCAGAGTGGCAGGAGAGGACTGAGAGACAGGGATTGTGACAGAACCCCCCCCTCAAGGGACGGCTCCTGACGTCCCAAACAGTTCCAGAGGAGCCGGGTGGGTGGCGGGGGCCTGGAGGAGGGCTAAAATTCCTCAGAGGCCTCTGTCCCAGTCTCTTCATCCTCCGAGGCCGGTCCCGCATCCTCCTCCTCAGACCCAGATGCCTCAGATGCAGGAGGAGACCGAAGGTCAGTGTTGGGGCCCCCTTGTGCCGAGGTGATGTTGGAGGGCTGGTCAGGGTGTTGGCGATGGAACTCCCTGATGAGCCGTGCGTCCAGGATCTGACGGGCCGGAACCCATGACCGCTCCTCCGGACCGTACCCCTCCCAGTCGACGAGGTACTGCAGGCCCCTTCCCCGGCGACGAGAGCGGAGCAAGCGGTGCACCGTGTAAGCAAGGTCCCCATCGATGATGCGAGGCGGTGGGGGTGGCCGGGAGGCGGGCTGCAGGTGGCTCTCCCGACACGGCTTTAGCTTGGAGACATGGAAGGTGGGATGAATCCGCATGGAACGGGGCAACTTGAGTCGAACAGCCACTGGGTTTATCACCCTCTCGATGGGGAAAGGACCGATGAATTTGGGGCCCAACTTCCTCGACTCCACCCTCAAAGGCAGGTCCCGGGTAGAAAGCCACACCTTCTGTCCCACCTGATAAGGGGGGGCCTGGGAGCGGTGACGGTTGGCGGCTGTCGAGTATCTGTCGGCGGCCCGTAGAAGTGCAGCCCTGGCCTGTGTCCAGGTCCGGCGGCAGCGGCGGATGAAGGCCTCCACTGAGGGACAGACGGTCTCTTTCTCTTGAGCAGAAAACAGGGGAGGCTGAAAGCCGTAAGCGCACTGGAAAGGGGAGAGTCCAGTAGCGGAGCTGATGAGGGTGTTGTGGGCGTACTCCACCCACAGCAGTTGCGAGGACCAGGAGGCAGGGTGCCTGGAGACCATGCAGCGGCGCGCCGTTTCCATTTCTTGATTCATCCTTTCTGACTGACCATTAGACTGGGGATGAAATCCAGACGTCAGGCTGGTGGAGGCCCCCAGGAGACGGCAGAATTCCCTCCAGAAGGAAGAGGTGAACTGGGGGCCTCGATCGGAGACCACATCAGACGGGAGGCCGTGAATCCGGAACACGTGTTGCAGAATCAGTTCAGCAGTCTCTTTGGCCGATGGAAGCTTGGGCAGGGGCACGAAATGAGCCATTTTACTGAAGCGGTCCACAATAGTCAAAATGGCGGTGTGGCCCCCTGACAGCGGCAGTCCAGTGACAAAGTCCAAAGAGATGTGGGACCAGGGGCGGTGAGGCACAGGCAGGGGTTGCAGGTGGCCGGCAGGGGCCTGCCGAGGGGCCTTGTTCTGGTTGCAGATTGGGCAAGCGTTAACAAAGTCTCTGGTGTCCTCATCCAAAGTAGCCCACCAGAACCGCCGTTGTAGGACCTCCTTGGTACGGAGGATCCCCGGATGGCAGGTGAGCCGGGAGTCGTGGGCCCACTGCAGAACCTCCGTCCTTAACTCCTGCGGGACGAATAGGCGGTCTTGGGGGCAGGAGCTGGGCCCGGGCTGGTCCTCCAAAGCAGCTCTAACTCGCTCCTCCACCCCCCAGGTGAGAGCGGCCATCAGACGAGAAGTGGGGAGGATGTTGTCAGGGCTGGGGGAGTCCTCTTCCCCGACCATGAACTGACGGGACAGGGCGTCAGGTTTGACGTTGCGGGAGCCTGGACGGTAGGAGAGAGTGAAGTTGAATCTGGCGAAGAAGAGGGCCCACCGGGCTTGACGAGAGTTCAGCCTCTTGGCCGAGCGGATGTACTCCAGATTCTTGTGGTCAGTCCAGACGAGAAAGGGGGTCTTGGTTCCCTCCAACCAATGGCGCCACTCCTCCAGTGCCAGCTTCACCGCCAACAGTTCTCGATTCCCGATGTCGTAATTTCTTTCAGCTGGGGACAGACGCCGGGAGAAAAAGGCGCAGGGGTGAAGCTTCTGGTCCCTGGCAGCACGTTGGGAGAGGACGGCCCCCAACCCCACATCCGAAGCGTCGACTTCTACGACGAACTGTCTCTCGGGGTCAGGGATCAGGAGAATGGGGGCTGAGGTGAACCACCCCTTCAGGTGCAGGAACGCCTCCTCGGCGGCCGAGGTCCACCTGAAAGGGACCTTGGAGGAGGTGAGGGCGGTGAGAGGTGCTGCCACCGTGCTGTAGCCCCGGATGAACCTCCTATAGAAGTTGGCGAACCCCAGGAATCGTTGCAGCTGTTTGCGGGAATCAGGGACGGGCCAGGAGGTGACAGCTGATACCTTGACGGGGTCCATCTCCATGCGGTCCCGGCCTATGATGTACCCCAGGAAGGAGACAGAGGGGGCGTGGAACTCGCACTTCTCCGCCTTGACGAACAGGGAGTTCTCCAGCAGTCGCTGCAACACTGTCTGGACGTGATGAATGTGTTCTTGCTTGGAGCGGGAGAAGATGAGAATATCGTCTAGGTAGACGAACACGAACTTATTGAGCATGTCTCGGAGCACGTCATTGATGAGGGCTTGGAACACAGCAGGGGCATTGGTGAGGCCGAAAGGCATCACCAGGTACTCGTAATGTCCAGTAGGGGTGTTGAAGGCCGTCTTCCACTCGTCTCCCTCACGGATCCGGACCAGATGGTATGCGTTGCAGAGGTCCAACTTAGTGAAGATGGTGGCCCCTTGGAGCAGCTCGAAGGCTGAGGCGATGAGGGGGAGAGGGTAGCGGTTCTTCACCGTGATGTCGTTGAGCCCTCTGTAGTCGATGCAGGGCCTTAATGTCCCGTCCTTCTTGTCGACGAAGAAGAACCCCGCTCCGGCAGGTGAAGAGGAGGGTCGGATGATCCCGGCGGCCAGGGCGTCGTTTATGTAGGTCTCCATGGCTTCCCTTTCAGGTGCGGACAGGGAGTAGAGGCGGCCCTTGGGAGGGACGGAGCCGGGAAGGAGGTCGATGGCACAGTCGTAGGGCCGATGAGGGGGCAGAGAGGTGGCCCTAGCCTTGCTAAACACCTCCCAGAAGTCGTGGTAGTCAGGGGGCACCATGGAGAGGTCTGAGGTGGAACGGGAGCTGGCCGGTGGCGTGGATGCCACTGCTGGTCTGAGGCAGATCTGTTGACAGGAGGGGCTCCATCCCAGGATGGACCCCGTGGACCAGTCTATGTGGGGGTTATGACGGCGAAGCCAGGGGTAGCCAAGAATCAGGGGAAGGTTGGGAGATCTCAGAATGTGAAACTGAATAGTCTCTTGATGTGTGCCGGACAGAAGCATCGAGATGGGAGTGGTTTGATGAGTGACAGTCCCCAGGAGATGACCGTCCAGGGCGCTGGCTGGCACGGGATGAGGGAGAGGGACCCTAATGAGGTCCAACTGGCGGGCGAGCTCCTCGTCGATCAGGCTGACGTCCGCCCCCGAGTCGATGAATGTGGCGAGGGTGTGGGACCCCCCTGGCAGCAAAAGCTGGACGTGGAACAGAGGTCTTGGGTCGGGGGCAGAGTTCTGGGAACGGCTCAGCAGAATGCCCCTCTTTACTGCTGAGCCCTCCCTTTTGCTGGACACCGGGAAACAAAATGGCCGGCCTGGCCACAGTAGAGGCAGAGATTTCCCCGGCGTCGTCGCTCTCGCTCCTCTGGCGTTAGGCTGGTCCGCCCCACCTGCATGGGCTCCGCCCCTCCATGTATGGGTTCAGGAGGTGGGACAGGAGGGGCTGGGAGTCGACGTTGACGGAAAGATGGCCGGTGATCTCCTCCCTCGTGGCGTTGTTCCCTCCTCCTTGTCTGAATCCGCCTGTCCAGCCTCGTGGTCAACTCGATGAGTCCGTCCAGGGAACTGGGGAGGTCGAACGAAACCAGCTCATCCTTCACGTACGGAGCCAGCCCGTTGAGGAAAGCGTCACATTGGGCGGCAGCGTTCCAATCACTGAGACGAGCCCGGGTCCTGAAGTCAATGGCATAGTCAGCAACTGTCCGATCCCCCTGCCTCTGGCTCATGAGACCCCCTGTAGCATCAGGACCCAGGGAAACGGGACCAAAAACCTTGCGAAGCTCCTCTGAGAAGGCCTGGAAAGAGGCGCAGGCTGGTGTGCCTCTCTCCCACTCTGCCGTTCCCCACAGACGTGCCCTTCCAGTGAGGTGGTTGATGGTGAAGGCGACTCTAGCCCCCTCTGTGGCGAAGGTATGAGGTTGCAGGGCGAACAGAATGGAACAGTTTGTCAGGAAAGGGTTGCAGCCCTCAGGGTCCCCTGCGTAGCGTTCTGGCGCCCCCACCCGGGGCTCGGGTGCAGTGCTAGAGGACGGCCCCGGGGTCGGAGCAGGAGGGGCTGGAGCCGCAGCAGGAACGGCGTGTTGTGTCATGGCGGCCGCCATCTGTTGCACCTGGGCGGCTAGCGAGGTTAGCGCTCGTTCCAGAGCAGACGCCGACTGACGAGCCTCCGCCGCGTTGGAGGCTAACTGAGCCTCATGCTGCTGGAGCATGCCCTCCACCCGGGCTAGGCGAGACTGAGGTGAAGCAGGGTCTGCTGGGTCCATTTCTGGCCAGATTGTACTGAAACGGGTGTGTTTGTGGACCCAAATGCAGTACCAGGCTCGCAGGAACAGTTGGTAATGACTTTTATTAGCACCACAGCAAACAGGGAATGCAGCAGGCAGAATAAACACAGAATAAAGTTCGTTCTTCGGGCAAGTTGCCCTCACACAGTCTCTGAGGCTCAGATGAGGGAAAGAGATCAAGCTTACGGCAGCCAAAGGTGGCGAGGCAGACGCACCGTAGGCTGAATTGCCGGCTGATCGTGCTGAGAAGCCGACGAGGAGTGAGCTGAGGCGAGGTCGGGAGCCGGTGGGGGGGTCGTAGCTAGAAGAGCCGTCAGCGAAGGCAGAAGCACCGTTGAGGAGCAGGCAGGAGGGTAGACGAGGCCGGGCGGAGGAGTCGAGACCAGACGAGCAGGCAGAAACCAGAGACGCTGAAGCAAAGCACGAGGTCGGGGACAGAAGGCAGGTGAGTTTACCGGGAGGCAGACGAGGGGAGCAGGTCGGGGACAGGCAGAGTTGGCACCGGGAGATCAGGCAGGAGAAGAACGCTGGAGAGTCTCGCATAATGCTAAAGAACAATCTGGCAGTGAGTGAAGGTGCTGGAGAGGCTTATATGCAGGGCTGGTTGATGAGCTGCAGCTGTGTAGGCAGGTGAGCAGAGTTGGGCTGATGAGGTGGGCGCGGCTGGCAGGTAGAGTGAAGCAGAGGGAGGGGGAGTGGAAAAACACTGCAGCAGAGTGGCAGGAGAGGACTGAGAGACAGGGATTGTGACATACTGTGAACAAGAGCCAATGTTTAATTCGCCGTATAACTGGTCCACCAACCAGCACTTATTTTAGTTAGAAATCTTCATTTTTTTTAAACAGTGTGCTTCTCATTCCCACCATCTCCTCCCACTAAAACAGCGGGGCTAACCAACA
Source organism: Epinephelus lanceolatus (assembly GCF_041903045.1). Taxonomy (NCBI): domain Eukaryota; kingdom Metazoa; phylum Chordata; class Actinopteri; order Perciformes; family Serranidae; genus Epinephelus; species Epinephelus lanceolatus. Next base: position 15,019,458 of record NC_135757.1, on the reverse strand, counting down.
AAGACTGTTTGCGAGTTTGCAGAACTGATTAGAATACTGCTAACATGTCACGCCTTTTATCTTGTGTTTCTCGAGTTATGTGTTTTTGTGGATATGTAAGGAATTGTTAATATATCATACCGTAAATTACCAAATAATAGCTGGGTTTCAAATAACCGCAGGGTCCCCTTTAAACGCCGGGTGCAGGTGTATATTTTGATAAATAACCACCGGTTCCAAATAAACGCCAGGTCTAATTTATTTATTTTTTTAAAACAAAGAAGAAGACGTTGACCACTGACACTGCACGTTTTTCTTCTTTGCGCTTTTTTCACGTAGGCTATTGTGCTTGCTTTCTGTCAAATATCACATCAATGATCGCCATGGCTCCGGTGCAGCAAAAAAAAATTAAAAAGTACGACGTGAAATTCAAACTTTCTGTCATAAAATATGCAGAGGAAAACTCGGGAGAAGCCGCCGCTAGACGTTTCTCTGTCGATCCCAAGACAGTGAGAGTTTGGCAAAAAAATAAAACTGAGCTTCAGCGTCTGTCCGAGGAGGACAGCAAAAGGGCCAGGCTGCCTGGTGGAGGTAGGAAGAAAGCTTCCGAGGAGCTTGAGATAAACATGCGGGAATGGGTTATCGGCAAACGGGCACGCCACAAGAGAGTGTCCCGTAAAATGATCCGGGCGATGGCGAAACAAATGTACGCCACCGTGAGTGACAGCAGAGATGAGGAGTTTGCAGCCAGTGCTGGATGGCTAAATCGTTTCCTCCGCCGCAACAACTTCACTTGCAGAAGACGTACAACTATGGCCCAAAAGGATGCCAGAGAATTCACCGAGAAGCTGGTGAAGTTTGTGACATTTTCATCCCGGATGATTGAAACAAAGAAGATACCGAACAGAGACATCATAGCTATGGATGAAACTGCGGTGTGGTTTGACATGGTTGGGTCCACTACTGTGGAGACACGCGGGGCCCGCAGTGTCCCTTTGAAAACTACAGGCCACGAGAAGAGCCACTTGACTGTTGTTCTGGCAGCAAAAGCGGACGGGACCAAACTGAAACCTTTTGTGGTTTTCAAAGGAGGTGTCAGGGAAGTCAAGGCGATGCAAAGTATTGGTGGAGTGGTGATAGCATCCTCTAAAAACTGCTGGATGAATGACGACTTCACTGCAGATTGGCTGCAGAAAGTTGTGGGGAAATTCAACTTTGGCTCTCGTCTCCTCGTCTGGGATTCCTACCGATGCCACATCAGCCAGGCCGCTAAAGAGGAGCTCAAGCGGGGCTACAAGATAACTATGGCTGTGATACCGGGAGGATGTACAAAATACATCCAGGCACCTGACGTTGTTTGGAATCAGCCGTTCAAAGCCAGTCTGCACAAGTCATATGACAGCTGGATGGCCAGTGACGCAGACAAAACCTACACCGCTGGAGGAAACATGAGAGCCCCAGCTCGCCGCCTACTTGTCGCCTGGGTGCTTAAAGCTTGGGAGGAGTTGGACACGGAGGTGGTGAAAAAATCCTTCAAGGTGATTGTGTGTGTGAGTTTCTCTGTTTGTAAATGAAAGAGAGAGAGAGAGAGAGTCTGTTTGTGTGTGTGAGAGAGAGTAACAGTATATATATATATATATATATATATTATGACAGTAAATGTTATAATTATTTTAATATACGTTTTTGGAATATTGTGCTTTAAGGTGTGTGGCCTGACAATGGCAAGTGATGGCAGTGAGGACCATTTGATCCACTGCTTCAAAGAAGGAGAGCCATGTGCTGCAGGGAGAGAGATGTTGGCTCAGGCCAGACAAGGAGAGCAGGAGGATGATGGAGAAGCTGAGCAGGAGGAGGAAGATGAGGGTGAAGAGTTTGAAAACGAACTGGTAGTTGAGGATGATGATGATGATGATGAGGAGGAGGAGGAGGAGGAGGAGGAGGAGGAGGGGGAGGAGGTGGATGCTGATGAGGAGGATGAGTGAGAGGATGGACATGGACTTGGTCTTACAACAGGCTGTTGAACTAGTTTTCTTGTTGTCTTACTCAGGTTGCCTTCTTTCATGTTTCTTTTAAATTCATGTACCAGTACATGTTATTTTTTCTGTGTGTTTCAGAAAACAAGTTGCTGATATAGCTACAGACAGGATCTGGCCATTGTTGTTCAGTATTTGGCCTTATATTGTCTACCTTCCTGAAAGTGTTGTGAGAGTGTTGTGTTGACAAAAGAAGAAAAAAGTTTAACTACAGTACTGTAATCTTACTCTTAAAACATGTAAAAGTTAAAGTCATTCTGGTTTAATAAAAGAATTTGAATAAATTACCATATTTTCCCAGTTTTTCTGAGCAAGATTTTTGTGAGGAAGGAATTGAACGCCTGTCCCAAATTGCCGCCTGGTCCCAAATAAACGCCTGGTCTGTTAAGTGATTGAAACAAATAAACGCCCTGGCTATTATTTGGTAATTTACGGTATTTCTTAAAGGGAGTCTGACGTAATATTTTCAAGGAACACGATGGGAAATAATTTCAAAAGGGATCTCATTGTAGTCTTGCAAATAGTGTCTGACTACAAACTCAGATTGTCTTTAGATGTGAGAGGGTGTCAGACTCTTTTCAAAGTCTTTTCAAGGTCTTCTAGTGTTTGGCAGGCATTTTTTGCTACAACTATCTGATCATTGTTAAAGTTAAAGTTGTGTTACACTGAAAATTAAACTACAAATCTCCTTATATTAGTGGCCATTTCTCTAACAGTTAACGTAATCCTCTTCTGCTATGCTAATGTATTTGACATCACACTAGGAGTGATGCCTCTGCATCTCTTAGCCTGCAAAGGCTGCCGTGATGCACCTGATTTATTTAATCTTACAGCTATAAATCTTTGTAAGTATAAGAAGTCATCCTGTGGTATTTTATATTCAAGCATACCGTTATTAAATCTTCTCCATCATGTATGTAATACGCTGTAACTCATGTTTATGGCTCAGCTGCTAGCCGGCAAACCTTTCCATAGCACTACTGTATTCTCAGCGGAAGAGCCAAGATCACATTCAAATGAAATGATAATTAACTGAGACTGATGTTAAATGTCATTTATATGTCACATATCTGCCTGGAGATTATGCAGGATCTGTACTTATCATCCTAAAATGTATTTCTAATAGACTGGCACTCTGTGTGATAGATGGATAAACTCCGGGCAACTCCATCACAGAGGCCGACCTCAACAGTCATGTCACCTGTCCTAATGGAGCTCAGTAAAAATGTAAGCAAAGAAGCCCCAAGAGCGCAAACAAGTGATCCGTCTCCATTGTCAGCGTGGCCCGGCCTAACAGCCATGTTTGTCGCTGTTTTGGCACAGGCTGCCTAGCAACGGTCACGGCCATTAGCCACGGAAGGAATCTGAGACCAAATCCAATCAGATCAGGTCATTACTGAGAGATGAGACAGAGAGGAAGTGATGGAGAGAAAGGGAGACAGAGAGGAAGATGGCCCGTGGAGAAAGGGCGGAGCTGGGAGCAGATGAAGAGGAGAAGGAAGGAGAGAGCGGGAGAAACAAAATGACCAAAAAAAGGGAGAGAAAGAGGGAACCAGGAAGTGACAGCAGGAGAGAGGGAGATGATTGGAAAGTGAGAGGCATGGATGACAAGCTTATGTCAGCCTCAATGTCAATTAGCACCATACACACTTAGGCAAGCACACACATTTTTACACACACTCAAACTAACGTCAGCCTCAGTTTTTGTTAGTGCCATACACACTGTTATGTTCATCTAGTGGTCTCTGTGACACACACAAGTACTGGTGGTGCACACAAAGGCACACACTTTCACACACATCATTCTGCCGGAATGTGGCGTGTACAGTGTGTTTGTGTGTTAAATTTTAAAATACGGCTGCCACAGATGTACTCCAGCCCTTTCTCCTCAGCTAGAGAGGCACAGATGGGCCGGACCACTGCTATAATGCTGTGTGCATGTGTGTGTCAGTCAGTGTGTGTGTGTGTGTGTGTGTGCCTGCAGCTGTCCAGGAAAAAATACATTTACAAGCTCCAAAATGTAGAGCTGATACCCATCATCTGCAGCCAGAGAACAGAAGAAAAACAAACTGTGGAAGGGATGAGCTGACAGAAATGTACTGCGCTTCAGAGAGGGGAAACTCTTTCCACTCTCCTCTCTATTTTTTTAAAAAAACATGTCCACCAGCTGCCAATATGCCCCATTGATTTATCTCGGAAATCTAGAATATACACACTTGCCAGAGTGTAGTTCATCTTCTTAGATGGGAAAAAATATATGTCAGGAATGTGTAGAGTAACTAAAACACAAATTACCACAATGCAAGTTAATTTATTCTCATTTTACCACATAGGGTTGCACAAAAATTGCAGTTCTAGCCCCTTAATGCCACACAAGGGAAAAAAGCTGCTCTGTAGTCTGGTGGCACCACAGCAGATACTTCTGTATCACCTGCCTGATGACAGGAGGGTGAACAGGCTGTGGATGAGGTGAGTGTGGTCTTTTAGTATCCTTCAGACTCTGTGTAGACACCTCACCTCACCAATAGTAGGGTTTCCATCCAAATGTTGCGCAAATTTTAACAGATTTTTCATAAAATTGGCAAAAGACAATGCAATTTTATATATTTTTTCTATCCACTAATGTTATACAGATATTGAGAGTTGATGACAAAGAAAACAATGGATGGCTTATAACAGAGAGCACACTGGACACTGGAAATACAGTTTTATACAAATGAAGCTTTGCATTAGCTCATGCAGGTCACGGGAATCCTACGCCCCAGTTGACAGCCAGCTGATTGGATCATTGCTTCTAATCAGTCACAAACCAATCATAGCCCATTCTCACAACTACTCACTCATCGCTGCTACCCCAATGCTGCTACACACAAAACTTTTTTTTTTCTGTAGATGGGTACCAATGATGTTTTGGGCGGTTTTTATCACCTGCTGCACCTGATGCATTCTATCGCTCCTCTGTAACAGGTAACAGGAACTTGGCAGGAGAATTTTGAATTCTTACATTCACTTGCTCCACTGATGTGATTGTCTTTATCTCCTTTTTTCTAAAATCAACAATCAGCTCCTTGGTTTTGCTGACCTTGAGTAGTAGGTTGTTCTCTGCGCACCACTCAGCATGACTCTTCCTCTTGATATGAATTCTCATCGTTGTTTGTAATCCGTACGATCAAGCTGTCATTACTGCTGTGTTAAATGACTTGTAAAGGCAAATGTGGCACATTCGCGTCTATTTGTTTATATAAAAATGTTCACTTTTTGAGGGCTTTTGCCAAGAAATCTTTCCATCAGATTCCTTAGACCATTACCCATGGCAAGAAAAAAAAGTTTCAGGGACATTAAGGACCACAGAGACCAACAGTATGAACAAACATGCAGAGACGCCCACCACCATCTTCCCACAGGCAACAGACAGTAAAGCCAGTAGAGGTGACACGCAATCACAGTCAATAAAAACACGGTGCATGGATTCAGGCGTGGTATAAAGTTAATAGCTCTCCCCCACGTTTTGATCTGATTTGATGATGATGATCTTGGTTTTAATGAGGAAAGACAAAGAAAAAGAGAATGAATAAGATGGAAAAAGAAGGGAGGAAGAATAGAGGACAAAGAAATTGGGGAAGGGGTGGACAGACAGTGAAGAGATATGGCTGAAAAAGGGAGAAAAAGAGGGAGACAAAAAGAAGTGATGAAGAAAGAAAGGTAGAGTAATAAATGAGTGTGACACAGGAAAAATAAAAAAAAAAGTAAAAGGGATGTGTGTCAGAGAGGGATGAGTAAGGACTACTACATCCACACCCCCACTGATGGAAACATATGGCCCTGTGTGAGTGTGTGAGCAAACGCTACAGAGAATGTGGGAGAAGGTGCAATCTCTAACTGTGGGACACACAAAGAGGTGCGTGACAAAGTGAGTGTGTGTGTGTGTCTGTGTGTGTGACCTGCAGCCAAACAGTTAAGGCAGAAAAATATGACTTCAGAGCAGAAATATTTGATTCTTCTGCTATTTCTGTAGAAATGTTGATGTCAACAAATTGAACCCCCCTCAAACACCCAGACACACATGCACACATACACACAAAAAACAGGAATCCAAAGCTGCTGATAGACAAAAGTAACTGAAACCATTACACCTGCTAAAGCAGCACAAGGCTAACTGCCACCTGGCCCTTTCTCTCTGGATCTCTCCAGTCGTTCCCCCTCAGTTCATATCAATTGTTCCCTCACACATTGGATCCAGATGTACACACCAGTGGCCACACACAGCTTTGAATAACCCGCAGAACAATTCAACTGAGCAAAACCGAACAAATTAGCTACACACACTCATTTCTGCTCCTGTTTATTCATCAAAGTTTGGAGTAAACAAACGAACTTTAGAGTAAACAGTGAGAGCCACACTGAATCTCAAATCAATTTATTGTAGGGGCGAGTTTATTTATACAGTACATTTCATATATCTCGCCATTAAAAATGCATTAAAAATTGAAAAAGATGTCAAGCTTTGGGGACCCTGTGTGTTAAAGGGATAGTGCACCCAAAAATGAAAATTCAGCCATTATCTACTCACCCATATGCCGATGGAGGCCCTGGTGAAGTTTTAGAGTCCTCACATCCCTTGCGGAGACCGGCGGGGGGAGCGGCTAGCACACCTAATGGCTGACGGCGCCCCAGACTAACGTTCAAGAACACAAAATTGAATCCACAAAGTATCTCCATACTGCTCATCCGTAGTGATCCAAGTGTGCTGTAGCCCGACATAAAAAGTTGTTTCGAAAAACGTCATATGAACGTTAGCCTCACTGTAGCCTGTAGCTCTGACTGCTTCTCTGTGCTCTGCCTTCAGGTGTGCGCGCCTGCGTGAGACCAGCGAAAGCATGAGCTTTGCTCACCCGTGTTTACATCACGTGACACTTGCACCGCAGGGAGAGACAACGTAACCACAGAGCTAAAAGATAATTTGCACTACATTAGGCCATTAGGTGTGCTAGCCGCTCCCCCCGCTGATCTCCGCAAGGGATGTGAGGTCTCTAAAACTTCACCAGGGTCTCCATCAGCATATGGGTGAGTAGATAATGGCTGAATTTTCATTTTTGGGTGCACTATCCCTTTAATGAATTATTACCATGAGCAACGTCTGGTGTCGGGATGAGCGAGTACACAGTTATCTGTATCTGTTTAATCCATACTCTAAATGGGCGGTGTTCAAACTGGAAAGGGGTGGGGCTTAAAATAAAGTAGGTGTGGTGTAACCAAAAGTTGCTCTTTTAAGTCTAAAATTGATATGGTTTCATAAAAAGTTGCTATATTTATTATTTATTAAAAAAACAATTCACAGAACAATCTCAGAATGGCGGTCCAGGCTGAACACAGCTAACCAAATGAGGATTTTACTAGAGCTGTAGTCTCCTGGTCAACTAGTCGATTATTTGGTCACTATGCTCTCGTGCGACCAAATTCTCATTGGTCGAATGATCGGCATGTTACTTTCATAAGGAGAAAAGTGCTACATCAATAGCTTTCCAGGATTAATCCATTATTTTCTGCGGCGAGAGGGACAGGCTAAGTTACCTGTGAAAATGGGGGTGTTTTCAAAACACGCGTTAGGGTGGGCGAGTTCAATGGTGTGTACTCGCCCACCCTAACGCTCAGTGTCGCAGTAATGCAGACCTCCTGTCTGTTTCTGTATTCACCTTATTTTTCACGGAAACACGGAGGCAAAACAGAACGCAGCCAGCTTCCAGTTTTTGAGCAACACTTCCGGTCCAGCACTCTTGACCACTATGTAAATGAGAATCTTGTTGTTTACCTTGTTGAGTTTAGCTATATATATATACAGTACAGGCCAAAAGTTTGGACACACCTTCTCATTCAATGTGTTTTCTTTATTTTCATGACTATTTACATTGTAGATTCTCACTGAAGGCATCAAAACTATGAATGAACACATGTGGAGTTATGTACTTAACAAAAAAAGGTGAAATAACTGAAAACATGTTTTATATTCTAGTTTCTTCAAAATAGCCACCCTTTGCTCTGATTACTGCTTTGCACACTCTTGGCATTCTCTCCATGAGCTTCAAGAGGTAGTCACCTGAAATGGTTTCCACTTCACAGGTGTGCCTTATCAGGGTTAATTAGTGGAATTTCTTGCTTTATCAATGGGGTTAGGACCATCAGTTGTGTTGTGCAGAAGTCAGGTTAATACACAGCCGACAGCCCTATTGGACAACTGTTAAAATTCATATTATGGCAAGAACCAATCAGCTAACTAAAGAAAAACGAGTGGCCATCATTACTTTAAGAAATGAAGGTCAGTCAGTCCGGAAAATTGCAAAAACTTTAAATGTGTCCCCAAGTGGAGTCGCAAAAACCATCAAGTGCTACAACGAAACTGGCACACATGAGGACCGACCTAGGAAAGGAAGACCAAGAGTCACCTCTGCTTCTGAGGATAAGTTCATCCGAGTCACCAGCCTCAGAAATCACAAGTTAACAGCAGCTCAGATCAGAGACCAGATGAATGCCACACAGAGTTCTAGCAGCAGACCCATCTCTACAACAACTGTTAAGAGGAGACTGCGCGAATCAGGCCTTCATGGTCAAATAGCTGCTAGGAAACCACTGCTAAGGAGAGGCAACAAGCAGAAGAGATTTGTTTGGGCCAAGAAACACAAGGAATGGACATTAGACCAGTGGAAATCTGTGCTTTGGTCTGATGAGTCCAAATTTGACATCTTTGTGATGGTGTGGGGGTGTTTTGCTGGTGACACTGTTGGGGATTTATTCAAAATTGAAGGCACACTGAACCAGCATGGCTACCACAGCATCCTGCAGCGACATGCCATCCCATCCGGTTTGCGTTTATTTGGACGATCATTTATTTTTCAACAGGACAATGACCCCAAACACACCTCCAGGCTGTGTAAGGGCTATTTGACCAAGAAGGAGAGTGATGGAGTGCTGCGGCAGATGACCTGGCCTCCACAGTCACCGGACCTGAACCCAATCAAGATGGTTTGGGGTGAGCTGGACCGCAGAGTGAAGGCAAAGGGGCCAACAAGTGCTAAACACCTCTGGGAACTCCTTCAAGACTGTTGGAAAACCATTTCAGGTGACTACCTCTTGAAGCTCATTGAGAGAATGCCAAGAGTGTGCAAAGCAGTAATCAGAGCAAAGGGTGGCTATTTTGAAGAAACTAGAATATAAAACATGTTTTCAGTTATTTCACCTTTTTTTGTTAAGTACATAATTCCACATGTGTTCATTCATAGTTTTGATGCCTTCAGTGAGAATCTACAATGTAAATAGTCATGAAAATAAAGAAAACGCATTGAATGAGAAGGTGTGTCCAAACTTTTGGCCTGTACTGTATATATATGTATACATAATATATATATATATATATATATATATATATATATATCACATTTTTCACGTCACTATATCACCGTTTAGACTAATCTGATGTTTGTAAAGTCTATAAACACAATGATTGAACAAACACTACTATTTCTGTGTGCACGTTTAGTAATTAACATGGTTATCGTAGATTAGCTGGGTTAACCGTTAGCTGTTAGCCGTTAGCCGTTAGCTGTGTCTGTAATAACTCAATAAACGGTCCGTGAAAAAAATATTTCTTCCAGCGGATGTCTTAGTTACAACACGATTGAGCTAACTGTTTAATGTCGTATCCGACAATGGGAGGCTTTTAACAGATGACGTCCTGATGTTAGCTTTGCTGCTAGTGTTAGCTGTCCCTGTCAGCTGCAGCCATTGATGCTTTCTAGATACCGTGATTTCCCAAAACTGAATAAATACCACACACAGCAACACAAAACTTCTCTGCTAGCTCAATCATGTTGTAATGGCTGGATGGTTGATGCGTACAGAGCCGATCCGCACATCACTATGGCTTAATAATCAACTTAGTCAATAAAAACAACCCGTCCTGTGAGTGTATGTCGCTGACAGAAAGAAAGAAAGAAAGAAAGAAAGAAAAGGAGAAAAAAAGATAGAAAAGCAGCGTACACCTCACATATTTATTTCTCACAGTTGAGCACACGTTTGGCTGGCAAGCAGAAGCACCGTCTGTGTGTCGAGGGTGCGAGCAGCAGCTTCAGCTGCTCAGGTAGAGAGGCTGTGTAGCCCGGTGTGTTTTTTCACTGATTCAGTTCTGCAGGTTCTCTGCTGGTACACTGGAGACGGGATCAAGCAGTTTGTCTAACTTGGGATATATTGTGCTTTTTTGGTTCATAGTTTTTGATCGACATGCGATTTATTCGCATTTAGAGGGAATTATTTTTTACTGGTAATTACCAGATAACGAAAACGTGGGCACAGTTATCTATATAAAATACACAGACTAACTAACTAACTAACTGATTGACTAACATTAACAATTTAAAACTGAAAAAAATTAGCTTGCACCGTTAGCTCCGGTAAGGGAAGGCGGCTGACCGGAAGTCACACACAAAAACACGGAAGTTGATCACTATTTACTTCCGTGTTTGAAAATAAGGTGCTAATAACGTTAGAATGTTGTATTGGTGGGGGAAATGTGTCCAGATAAAGACAAGTGCTTGTCCATCAATGCTGCAATTTATAGTGAAGCTGATTTGTGTATTTGTGTTTGAAACTGTCTCTCAGTAATTGAAAGATCAGCAGTTCAATCACTGGCTCCTCCAGTCTGCGTGTCCAAGTGTCCTTGAGCAAGACACTAAAACCCAAATATGAGTGTGTGTGTGTGTGTGTGTGTGTGTGTGTGTGTGTGAATGGTAAATTGAGTAGCAGGTGGCACCTTGCACCTTGGCCACTAGATGAATATGTGTGTGTGAAAGCACTTTGAGTGGGTGGAAGGTGAAAAGGGGCTATACAAATGGAAGTCCATTCACCAAGCATCTGTCATCAATAGAAACAGACATGGATGCGTGACATAAGGACGGCTCCACATACTGCGGGTTTGATGCATACTTCAAACTGTAATCTTTACATTATCTTTGTGTAACACACAGCCCGTCTGGAGGCACTCATTCATTCACTCCTTTGTCCTGCTGCAACCAAAACCAAGACCTTCAATCAACACAAATCAGCAGTAAGTGATGTATGTAATGTGGGTATTACTGACAAAGGTTGGAATCAAGGCTGTCCCTTTAAGAGTTCATTAATCTTAAGTACATGACTGTCTGCCATGAAAAATGTTATGTGGGCTTGTTTAAAAGGGAACGAAAAGGGTACTTTAAACATGCATGTATGATGTTTTTCACTGCACCACAGAAGCTGCGTCAATTGCCCGTCCACAGCGGCTTGGACAAAAACATCCAAAAGTGGTTATGCTTTGACAAAACTGAAAAATAAAACCTACAATATCATAGTTTCTGTCCTTAGACCAAAAAAAGTTAAGAGAAATCAAATTTCAGTCAAAGTTATTACACTTAATATTGACTTTCTGCCAGTGCCAATTCGATCCCCAGACTGGCAGGATGAATCTGGGCAGGGAGAGTAGTCACTGCGTTATCAAGCTTCTAGATATTTCCTCTGTTGCGTAGGAATGTACTCTATTGTAACACTGACTGGTGTGACTGAAAAGTTGAAAAGTTTTCTTTTTCCTGAAACCGACTTTACTTGTTACACTGATTTATTTAATTAGATTTAATTAATGCACTTGGGTCTAAAAAATATATAAATATTTTCCAATTATCCTGAATAACAAATAAAAAAAATCACTCCCCACAGTTTTGAAGGTCTCAGAGTATGAGAACACAATGTGCAGCTCTCTCAGGATCTAAGGTGAACCACGTGAACGCTGAGAGTTAAACGCGATTTACTGTTTACGAAATTACGACAATCTTTGTTTCAAACTAAGGTGGAGAAATGCTCTTAAACACCTGTCCATGCATAAAGCTGTTAAAGCCTTTTTCTGCTGTCCCATCATTTGTGTGTACGTGTGTGTGTGTGTGTCTGCCACATGACACAGCTCCCACCTGTTCCAGATTAACCCAGTGTGCTCCTTTGCCAGGTAAGGATTAACCTCACAAACGCAGATTAAGCGCACACACACCAGCACACACGGACACAGGAAGCACTCAGGCAGAAAAACTCTCTCTCACACACACTCACATGCACTCTCACATTACTAACAGTGGACAGTTGTTGTACCCTCACCGACTGATGACCTCCATTTCTGGTCATTTTAAAAAAACATCAGGCCACACACACACATGCTGTACAAAGACACAGCAAAACATATGTATTGGAAACATACACAGAGAAAAGGGAGAAAGTGAGACAAGTGGGACTAAAGACATCTCACACACACACACACACACACACACACACACACACACATACACACACACTAGTCTATTTTGTCAGTCATGATAATTCCTATTGACAGATTACAGAGGCCGTCTCTCTGCCATAATATATTTTCTACTTCCTCATTACGTCCCCCATCTCCCATCTCTTTCACATACCAATTTATGCTTTCATTAAAGCAGACCTTCTTGTAATTACCTCTTCTATAAAGAAAAGTAATCTTTCCTCCTGCTGTGTTTTATTAGACAGGAAGCCTTGGAGGGCTTTTCTCTGCACCGACTCTTTTTTTCCGTCGAGTCATTTCAAACACTAAACAAAAGTGTTGCACTTGCACAGCTTGAAAGGTAAAACTCTGTAATTGTCAATGACTGACTGTCACCTTTTCAGACATCTACACGCACACAAAACAATCAACTTGTTCCCCAGTCAGACTGAAACCTGTGCCTCCGGGTTGCCAAAACTTGCCGAAGGCCCACGGGTCACGCAGCCTCCTCAGCACATCGCTGAAAGTCAGCTTTCAATTCGAATTCAAGATGTATAAAAAAAACAAAGAAGTTGGAAGCTCCCATTTTGCTGTTCCTCCAGGTTTGTTTCACTGCAGCTGTCTCGATCTGTCTGCCAGTCTATTCACACCGTATGCTGTTTCATTCTCGAATATCTCTCCTCCGTTGACTCATTTTCATCATCCAAGAGCGGCTCTCTGCATTTTCTCATCCCTGTAATTGGAAAATTGTTCAGATCTGCTTTGAATGGGGATTACTGGTACTGGCAATCAGATTTCAGGCCCATATCAAGGCAAAAAAAAAACAACAAAAAAAAAAAAACGATTTTATCAGAAAATTGCCCAAATCCAAAAACTGACACCACAAGCAATCTGTGATACAGGAAAGCAAAATTACTTGTTTATGTGCATTTGTACACATTCCGTGGAAGCAATTTTTGGGTTGCAGAGCTTTCACTAAGGTACACGTAAGAGCTTGCATGTGATATGAATACCCACGATCCCCTGTGCGCAGCCCTGCACAGACCTGTTTAGACATGCGAAATGCACAGTCATAACCTCAAGCTTAATAGAGAGTACTGGCCTAAATGAGTTTTTTGTCCATCTCCAGTGGCGAGCAATAACTTTCTATTGACCTTCAACTTTAATTTTATCTAGTGCCTCAGCAGAATTTTTTTAATGGACTTTCAGAAATACCTCCCAGATGCTTCAAAAAGCAAAGCAGCGGAGAAATACACCAAAGATGTTGTTTCTTATCTGTAAATGTCTTTTATATCAAACTGCATCAAAAAACACATGAAATATAGATGCAAAGACACCCAGAACACACAAATATTGCATCAGCCAAGCCAAGTGCTAAGAGAGGCATTTGGCAACATTAATATCAAACACATATGTAACAACGTTCAGGGGACTCCCTAAAAACATGGTATTTCACCCTCGGGCAGTGCCTTACAATAAATTCGCCAATATTCGTTGTGTGCCTGATGTTCATTCTGGACAGCACACACTGAGTCGTCTTGCCTGCAAATTTTTAAATGTTTTTTACCCGACTGCTGATAAATTCTCAAATTGACCACTAAAAAAATCATTCATTTATTACCTGTAACAACTTACCCCGATTGTAGAGGGGCTGGAGCCTATTCCAGGTGACATTGAGTGAGAGGTGGAGTGCACCCTGGACAGGTTGCCAGATTATCACAAGGCTGACACATACAGACAGACAACCATTAACACTTGCATCCACAGTCCCCAGTTGACCTAATCTGTATGTCTTTGGACTGTGGGGGAAAGCCAGAAGCTGAAGAACCCGGAAAACCTTGAGAAAACTAAGGCAGGAAGAACATGTAAACTCCATATAGAAGGGCCCCAGTTGGCTGATGGGTTCAAACCTAGAACCCTCTCGCTGTGAGGTGACAGTGCTAACCTTAGTTAATTAAAGTTAATTCTAACAACCATAATCTACCCAGATGGGGGGGTCTGTATTCTGATATCAATGTAGTATCTTGGATCAAACAACTGAGTTGATTAGCTTCACACTGCATGAAGACCAGAACAGTTAGCCTAGCTCTCTTCAAAGTCCAAACATTTTACTTTATGTACAGATATTAAGCTTTAGAGGTGCTGGAAGGTTGATCTTTTTTTTACCTTTGGACAAAGCCAGGCTTGCTGTTTGGGTCTTGCTGAGCTTAGCTAACAGTCTCTCAGTTGTGGCAGCAAAACCCCTGAGGTGGTAAAGGGATGATGAGTGTTAGTTTTTCTTTCAAAAGCTCAACAGCTACTGTTCTGAAAACAGTAAAAAAAAAAATAAAAAAAAATAGAAAAGCAGAACAATCAAACCCAGTATGTTCTGTTGAGGTTTCACAGCTTTATAGATGCATAGACTTGCTTTCTTACCTGTTGACTCTGGTACAAATGAATTGTGCTATTTGTCTGGATGAGTGGGGGAAAATTGCAATGCAATTTGCAAAATGATTACTCTGTCTTTAAATGGCAAAAGTGGCAGGTGCAATTTGATTTGTCTGAACACTTGAGACAGAATTTATTTCCATGTGCAAAAGCACATAATCACAATGACACAAGTTGATAGGTGAGGGGGTTCATCTTCACCGGATATACAGTGCAATGTATGTTTAGGCCGACAAGGATGTACATAGAGTTAGAAGAGAGGAGCTTTTGCTTTCAGAGAAGTCAATAATCATTTCTGGTAAATACAAGGAATACCTCATACTACTAGTAAAGTAAGTGGGGCATGACAGTGGCTGCTGTTATCTATCACTATTAGGCTCTATAATATCCGATCAGTGGGTGATTATAATAGTTTTAAAATGGTGTTTTATGTGCGCTTGGCTTGTGCCCCAGCTGTGGGAAAACAACAAAGTGCATGCCGAAAGCCTTTGGCAATGACAATGGAGGGCACAGATGTAATGTTCAGTGTGGCTGTCATTATCAGCAAGTAGCTTACTGTTGATGTCATTTGCTTTTCGTTGGCAAAAGTTAGTATTTCTTTTTGATGAGATAGTAAATAGGGTAACAATGTATGCTGTGGATATCTTCTTAAGTCTGCCTTTTAAAGAAAACTTGACATTACACACTTTAGTACCAAACCAAATGTCTGATAAAAATAATCAGATTTATTGTGGAGCGGCTCTCCATGACATCATGACTAACTGCAAGCTTGTGAAAGATGACGCTTTTCATGTTTTTGTTCGGTGGGGATGATGCCTGGTCAAAAACAGGCTTTCAGTAACTTGGGCATCTTTCTAAGAGGATTACCAAACATGAAAGCTGCAGGACAACAGTGTAAATAGGGCAAATAAAGCTACACAAATTAACAGTGCATACAAATAGGGAATTAACAATTTAACAGCAAGCTTAGGAGAACATGTATGTGCCGATTCCGAATATCACCTATGTTACACTATGTGAGGAATGTCAAATATCGCATTATGTCAAATAATAAAACTGTGTAATTTCCTGGTTCTGTATCTGTCCAAAGAAGTTGTTGCCCCAACACCCATGTTTAAGTGAGAACACTGCATTGATGTCAAAAAGAGAGGTAGCTCTACTGTGATACATGTGAGAAGGAGCAGGTTATTTTAGAAAAACTTCAAGTTTATAACTGTACTGCAGTCAGCTGGAGTCCAGGATAAACACAACTTCATACTCAAACACTGGGCACACTTCAGCAGTGTTTGCCAATGAGTGGTGAGGGAGGAATGTATCTTTGAGATGAAGGGGAAAACATTTACTGCTGAGGACCGTGCTGCATAGAAACAGCCAGGGAAAAAAAAAAGAAAAGCATGGCACTTACTCTGTCAGAACTCCAACGTGTGGATTGGGTGCTTCATAATTGCTGCCACTGACTGTTAAATTCCCCGCTGGCTGCTCTGTGGCTGTGTACGATGATAAGCATAAATATCAGCTAACTTTGTCATATTTGCGTTCGCATTATAGATTGCCATCACTGCTGTGTTTGCATTCATTTACAAAAAAGTGGTTTTGTTCTTGGATTTCAGCTCAGCGTATGGTATGCATGAATGATAGACGTGGGTGCTAAGTGTGCTGCATTATGAAAATATCAGTATATAATAAATGTGTAATGTTTTTTATGTGTCCATTATCAAAATGTGTATTTGCCTGTAATTTTCCTTTTTCAAAGTGACAGCCATTTGCAAAAAAGGTGAGATAGATATGATCATGGCCGTTCAAATGAATGCAATAACCATTAACATTGTGCAGCAGTTATTAGATAAATCGGATAGCCTTCCTGGCTGTGTGCTCGACTAGACAACTTGTGCTTGTGTATAAAGTGCAACTGCACATAAACTGACTTAAATGATAACCACTGGGCGTTTATGAAAGCTGCAGGTAAACATGTCTGAGGCAACAGTAGCGTGCTGAGGTGCAGCAAGCATGTCTTTAATCTGATGATAGAGAAAGCAACCAATGACAAGCACCCTTTATAACAACACAAGCTTCCACAAACAAGTCTCTATCAGGCAAACACACTCACTCTGAACACTTATCAGACCGAAAATGGCCTTAGGGAGCATAGATATACTGTGTTATTGAGTATGTGTGCATGTATACAAACTGCGTATATTTTCCCCTGTGGTGATGTGGTACAGCTCTTAAATCTTTTTTCTGTTCTGTTTTCTGTTCCACGTGTAGCATCTGCGTTTTCCTGTGTGTTAGCTGGGGGGGCTGTATCTCATGTGATACATCACCCAGCATATGGGAGGTACATGAAAGTGAGCGCACACATTTGTAGCTTGCAAAAACAGTTATGCATGGGCATGCTTCTCTGAACACACATCTACTGTTTACTCTCTTCCTCTGTCCTCTTGTTCATTTCACCTCCCATCTTTCCTTCCTTCGATCTGTCTCCAACCTTTTTCTTCTCTCCATCCTCCTCCTCCTCTTCCCCTCTGTTGCTAGCCATCCCCCAGAGAGATTAGCCAAAAGACCAATTTGCTTCCTGAGTTTCACTTCTCTAGTCCCTAATTGGCTTGAGGGGATCTGGGGGGGATTTGTGGAGGGGCGGAGCTCAACAGAAAGCAGACTCCAGACTAAAAGTTGACACAAATTATAGCAGAGAACTGACTTAATAAAGCCTCCAATCTGTAACTGCAGCATGATGCCCTGTCACCCCATTACTGGGTTTGTTTACACTTTGCTTTATTGGATTTAAGACTTTTGACCTCAGGGGAAGTGAAAAAGCCAAAGAAGTTGTGTTTTTAACCCACTTGTGTGAAATTTGGTGTACAGTCCTTTGACCAAGGAACGACTGATTGGATTTAAGTGGTGGACTTGAACCCAAATATGTTTGCATGGTGAGGAAATCAATTTCACTTAAAAGTTAAGTGGTAGGAATGCAAGTCAGTGTCAACCACTGTCTTTGAGACAAGTTGGAAACTGATCTTCTATTGTCTGTTTGTCTGTCTGGACTGCAGTGGAGGGTAAACAAGATAACGAGGTAACTATGTTTCACCAAATTTCGGCCTGTCCTGGTAATTATGTTATCGACTTAACATACTATATATGCTCATGACCTCTATCATTTTGTTGACTTTGACATTGCCTGTTGTGTTTTACATAACAAAGTCACCTACATTTTAGTCAACATGATACCAGAATGAACAGCAGGGTTTTCCTGATCATTATAAGACTTGGGCTCAGTGATTCTCTCTTTTCTATTTCTACGCCCGCCACCTTGCAGAAGTCCGAAGAAAAATATAACCCTTCAAAGACGACACAGCGTAGCTGACCAGTAGCCAGCAGCTGCACTTTTGGAGTAAAAGCCACATTCCTGACAGATGTTAGCTTGCCAACCCCTTGCAACGAGCCAAAAAGTGTCATTCATAGTTCTACCCTTCAACAACTTCATTGTCCATTCTGTAAAACCACCAACAAACCTTGTTCCCAGGCATTCCAATCCAAGGACCTGACCGCAGCACACCCGCAGAATTATGGAGATAACTGCGATGATCCCAGAGCTTCACTAAGCTTGTCTGTTAGTTGCAAGAGACACGTTTTGTTGGCCAACTTTTATATTAAAGGCTGAGAGTGTAGGATTTCATGGCATGTTGGGGTGACGTTACAGATTGCAACCAACTGACACTTCTGGGCTTGAGAAAGAGTTCTTCCAGAGAGGGCTTTCTGGCAGAAGCTTTCCATTTTAACTCAAACCATGATCTTTTTCTAAACCTAACCTAGAAAAAAGGCAGTCTGAAAAGCACTGGAGGCAAACAAAAACGCAATGATTCTTAGATTATGTGATTATATACTAATGAAAACAGTTATGAATATTATATCATTTCTGCAACTGTATCCCCCTAAATCCTACACACTGGACCTTGAAGTCTCAACCTGAGTAATTTTGGGCAGCTCCAACAGAGGGTACTATTATTTTATTTATACTTTCTTGTATATTTACTCTTTTTTTAAAAAATTATGTTAAATAATTTCATATTCCTATTCCACTCTCTAAATAATCTTAAGAATTAATAGCATTCTGAAAGGGTGTGCTTGCTTATATCAGTGGCATAACATGGTCTTAAAGTTTATCGCAATTACTTCTGGGACAATATATCATCCAACACAAGTAGTTATCATGACAGGCCTAAACAAATTCTGCAGTAGGGTCTTCTCACACTCCACATCAGTTATGTCTCTTTTCCACCTAATTAGCTCTGGTTCTTGAGCTGGTTCTGTTCAGGATTCTTGGTACCTTGGTGCTATCTAGTGAACCAGCCTGTCTCTCCACCAGTTTGGATCAGAAACATTGTAATCAAGGATGTGTCATCAATAGAGGTCGTGGCAAGTAGTGCACTAGTAGCAAGATGGCTGATCAACAAGCAAACATTGACCAAATATTAATTAGAACACCCCAGGCTCTTTTTTTCAATGACTTCTCACTTAACATCTCTATTGTTGTCTTCTCCATCCTCTCTTTCCAACCTGTAGAATGTGACACACCCACTGATGTCGTCACGGTTCACACTAGGTTAGGAAAAACAAGTTCCAGCTGGGAACCAACTTTTCAGATTCTGGTCAAAATGCTCCAAACGATTCAAATTAGTTGGGGAACCAGAATGGAAACTGTTGCATGTTAGTGGAAAAGGAGCATTAGTGCACTCAGACTTGGTTTCCCAAATTCTAGGATGCCTCATTTGGCCCCCTATTGGAACATTGTATCCTAATACTATAGCACCACTTTATCCTGTTAACACTTAGCAGCCATTAACCCACCACCCACTTGTGCTATGCGGGAGCTACACTGAAACTAGCAGTCAGACTGTAAACACCGCAGGAGATACTTTCAATAAAAGATCACAAAGCATGTAGCTAGACTTCAGCCCTTGCATGACAATTTTCTTTCCGTGGGGCTTTAAAATGAACGTTAGCACTAAAATCCAAAGCATTAATAAGGTTGACATGATGGAACTGAGTGGTGAGAGGCATAATGTCTCAGTCAAATCCCATATGTCTGAGATAATTCAAGGCAGACACATGAATGATGAGTAGAAACTAATCCACGCCTCTCCCAAAGCTCCTTCAGAATCTCTCTCTATATATACAAACTGTCCACACATATACCCATGTGAATACAGAGCTGACAAATGACACTGAGTATTACATGACTGTGCTCCTCTTGAGTTTTTACAATCAATGTGTAATATAAAATATTATATAACAAGACAGACAGGCAATCTGGTCTGACTGTACTCACAATTCCCTTAAAGCATGGAAAGCCGGTGTCTTTGATTACTGGCCAACTCTTGTAACCACAGACTGAGACAGAAATCTCATGTTTGCTTAATCCTATTTGTCAGTGTATATACTGTATTGAATATTATTCAGAAGTATCTCCATGCAGTGCATCAGTTATGAAATTCACAGTACCAAAAGATCTTTGCTGTAGCTACAGTATGAAGGCCATGCTGCTTACAGTGTCCATGAGTTTAATATCACAAGGCCCTAAAGGCTTTGATATGACTGCACAGGCCAGATCTTATTACAGTTTGATTAGACTCATTATAATATTATGTAATATCAAGTGGCACCCACATGTAGTTGTAAAAGAAACATGTTTCAGTTCGGCTGATTGATTATCTTTTCTCAGGTTACTAAACTGAACGCACAGCACATGAGCCCGCAGATTGATAAATTACAGCAGTTTGTTAATTTCTACTGAAAACAATTATCTTTATACACCAAACAAAACCAAATATATGCTTAATTAGTTGCCGCTGAACTGTGAAACGGAAACCAATCCACAGGCTGTCATATAGCACATAACAGGCAATCAGGAGGGATAAAGGGAATGAAAATACCACAAAACAAACAGTTCAGTACACTACTAATCATTCAATTTGACAGTCTATATGTGAGAAATTCTTCATGCTAAAAATCCAACAGTCTGTTTTCATCACTGAATGTGGAGCCACTTTCAACTGTCAGTTATTTCCTATACACAAATCATTCACATAACAGATGTAGGAGTAAGTATTTATTGGGCCCATTGTGTATTCATTCAATTCAATTCACTTCCTCGTAGGGCTGTAACGATTCTTGTATTTGTGTCAAACGATCACGGTATGGAGTCCAGGTCACTTTTTGACCTATTTGCCGAATACAGTGATATTTCTACACCAGCAAAAAAACAAAACACAAAAAAAAAGGCAGTCAGCCCAGGGTATGTGAGCAGATGTTGATCAGTACAAGTGTTTTAACCATGACAATGACAAACTTGGTTGCTAAAAAAGGTACCACTTTGCCCATCTGGCAGCCTCAAGTTTGTTTGGTAGATAAATCAGAACTTTTACTTTTTAAGCATGCTATGAATGCCATTAGCGCCAACGCAAATCAACCACTGAGACCACTAGGGCTGTCAAAATTGCTCAAAAATGACATTTGAATATTCCTTCTAAAAATAACTCATAGGTTCGAACCATTCGATTTTTTCTTTTTTCGCATTATGTCCACAAGAGGGCAAACCAATACAAGGAAACATACTTGTATATGTATAAATACAAGGAAACATAACTACCTGTAGGTATTTTTATTTCAACATAAACATCTTTGAAAACATTTACATACCTACACATTAAAACACATAAAACAATTATCTATAACATTTTATTATGAACGACCATGGACCTCTCGCTCGCTCTCTGACCTGTCACACCAGGGCCACACCGCCCGCGGAAGTGCTGCGAATAGCCTCGAAGCGCTGAGAAGCGAAGCCAGTTTCCTTTCAGCGCCCATGTTAACCGATTGTGTCATTCACACCGTTGCCGGATCATGGCCGGCTCGCGCCCTGCAGCGACCATTTCAGCGTCTGGTCTATTTTCTGCGCGAGCCGCGAGTGAATGTGTCAAGCAGTGCGTTCAGTGCAGCAGCCCAGGCCAACGCCCACTTGCAAAGAGGACAGCTGCGGTGGTGTTTTTTTTTTTTTTTTCCTCCACAGTCGAATATCAATTTTCACATTCGAAGGTCCATTTTTTTTCCAAATTCGAATTTAAATTTGAATTTAGAATATTCGTTGACAGCCCTAGAGACCACCATGGCTGACTGCCATCACTGATGAAAGAAAGCATCATCCATCAGCCAACCTTAATGCACATAATGCAGAACCAAATTTCACAAGCGCTGAGTTCCCCCCATAAACTTAAATCTGCCTATATGTTGTTAGTAACATTTGCTAATGTGAGCAATGCAAGCCGATTGGCGTTCAAGTCAGTTACATTATAATGAACGCAAATCAAATGTCAGGGTCAGCTACAACAGCAACTGAGAGAGAGTTGTGTATGAGTCGAGGAGGATGTGTCTGTGTTGCTCCACTGTTGGAAGGGACTGTGAATGGAAACACATCCAACATGCTCATATATAATCCAGAGGTGCCATATGCCATTGTTCTGATGGCCGAAAATTCCAAAGCCCCATTGCTTCCAAAAATGTTCCAATGGACCAAAACCCCCTTTCTCGGGCAGTGCATTATCCCACAAACAAATGCCCATTGCTCCAAAGTCCCGTTTCTCTAAAAACCCACATTCCCTGCAGTAAGTTTCAGTTTCCCAGCAGTGTTTAAGCCACCTAACCCAGGTGTTTTACTGACCTGTCTCTGCTTTTCCAGTGACTTTTGAGCCTCTAAATGTGGGTGTTTGAAGCCTCATATGATTTTCTCCTAACTTGTTTTTTTGCTGAAACCTTACCACACATTGACCACTGACAAATGTGTCCATAGTTTACATAAAAGGAAAAATTAGGTGGTTTGGTTGTCTAACTGCAGGGAGTGTTTACTTTTGGAGAAATGGGAGAAATACGTATTTGTTTTTGGTATAATGGGCTGTCAGAGGAATGGGCTTTTGATCCAATGGGATTGGCGGGGTTTCAGAATTTTGAGCAGTCGGAACGATGGGCAGTCCCCTCACCTAGATGTTGCAATCCCTGGAACAAGGAAAAAAACAACCCATATTTTGGTATTTTCAATATCATAGCATAAGAGATGCTTTTTAGTTTTTACAGCCTGTCATAACTTGTTCCTTCCTTTTAAGAAAGTATTTTTTCAGTGTTCGTACTGTACTAGTACTGTACTTATTGACAGAAGTGTTTGAAATATTCCTTATTTATATAAAAAAAAGTTTACCAAAGTTGCCAGTGGGCAAAATATTACCTCAGTCCCCAGCAGTAAAGTTTTGTCTGTCTTTGGAACTTTTACTGCTGTGTGTTTAAAAAAAAATATGACACAAACTTGTCTGTATGCATCTGTACCACCGTGACTTTTGTGTACAGTTACACCCAGACTTCCTCATGTTTTTTAAAGATTCCCTGAGATGGATGAGAGAGCTCTGGTGTGGGATTCCTCTCCATACATTCTAATTTGTGCTCTGCTGTCTAATTGTTATTGCTACACCTGATTCCCAGCTGCACTGTGTATATTAGAGGAGAAAACTAACTCAGAGAATAATTATTTGCTTACTACTTCAAACCACCATATGTCCACAAAAAACTCTTTTGAAGCAAGTTAGAAACAACCACGTGTACAACCTGGTGAAAAATATTACTTCAATGCACTACCAGCATCAAACTTCTGACGGGTCATTACATATCCCAGCAGTACTCTTTCTTTTCCCTCTTCTTTTCTGACTGCCACTTCAAGTCTATTCATTTAAATGAATATTTCGGAGGATGCTCCTTTCACTGTCATAGCATACTATGAGTGAATCCGTTGGTGTAGTGTAAGTGGCCCCAGCGGGAACAGAGCTAGCCCAGGGCAGTGATGCTCTGCTACAGTGTTGAGTTAAACAAGACAAGAACCATTCTCTCCGTCCTCTATCTTTGCTGTGTTATTTCCATTTTCCCTCCTGTATTCATCTCGATATATTTCATTTTGCTTTTCTCTACCAAATAGCTATGTCAGTGGTCAAGTCAAGGGGCTGGGCTGACATTTTGTTGCTCTCCTAATTACATAATGTTGCTGTGAAGGAGCCTTTTTGAGTAGGCAGTGGGTGACTGATAGGCAAGCTCTTGCAGCGGCAGGAAATTACACCGGTGCAATGCCATTTAACTCTGTGAGCAGCATTGTGCTTAGGTAGAACCGCGAATCAATCTTGCTTCCTGCCTCCCTTCCTCTGAAATGCCAATGTGCACTTTCTCTCTTTTGGCTAATGGCTAAGAGACTGACTGGCCTGCAGGGCAGAATGCTGTGTTAAGAGACTCGCTGACGGTCTGCGAGGTGGGGAGAACCAGGTCACTGTGATCTGCCCTTTTTGTGAAAATCGCACTATGTAGAAAGCCGCTACAAACTATGAAGCATGAGAAACTTTCAGAGGCAATGGGAGTTTCTTTTTTAAAGTGTAGAAGACTGTTTGCCATGATAAGAGCTGTTCAAATTCTCTTAATGTGAAGGAAAGGTGCTTCAGTGCTTCCTTTCTTATCTCCTTTAGCATAGGATACACTGGAACATCCTTCGCCAAAGAAAATGAGATAATGCCGTCCGACAATTCTTTGCTGCAGCAGCATTTAAAGCAACTCACCATTCAGCCATTCTGCACATCCACAGCCATAACAACTTCAAAGCACAATCAACTCAACTTGTCAAGGTGTTTACCTACATGCACCGACTTATAATCAGATCTTTGCCTTGAATGTAAATATTTTTCAAAAACATATAATTGTATTGCTTCTCATATACCCATTATGTTACTATAACTTATTATATTTTATATGCATATATATTTACTATTCTTATTGAGCCTTTTACATATTTTCACAAAAATATTTCACAATTGTAGTTGTGAACCAAAGTGACACTAAGCATCTCTACAAGATCATAATCAGCATTTTAACTATAGTGCAGCAGTCTGTGTTTCAAGAAAAAGGTATGTTTTAAATTCAACCTGTTTGAACTTAAGCAAGTACAGCAGTAGATTTATGAGCCTAACATGATATGTCAGTCTTGCATATATGTAATTATTTTCATATAATCATTCTAATTAGATTTTATGTTGATGAATATGGTGGATAAGAAGGTTAGCTCCTCTCAATATCACAACTATTTTGTTTGAATTTTGTGACCGGTAGCTGTTATTCCTTTATTATATAAATTCCAACCTTGGCATTGAAGTAATATTTTTCACCAGGTTGTACACGTTTATATATGGTGCATTAAGTATCTAAGATAATAATAATAACTGTAACTGTTTATCCTATTCAGGATTGCAGGGGGGCTGAAGCCTATCCCAGCTGGGAAAGAGGTGGGGTACACACTGGACAGGTCATTAGTCCATCACACGGCTGCTGCAAAGAGACAGGCAACTTCTCTATCACATTCACACCTTCAGGCAATTTAAAGTCACCAATCAACCCGCATGTCTTTGGACTTTGGATGGAAGCCTGAGAACGTGGAGAAAACACATGCAGTGACAGTGATCACCACTGCACCACCACGCCACCTTTATTTTTAGAGCAATATAAGATCCATGCTATAAAGTGCTCCACAAAGGCAGCAACAGATGTCATAAAATCATCAGGTTTTAAAAGAAAACTGATTTAACAAATGGGTGTATAAAAACCAATACCATGAAGATATGCTTTTAGTAGTCCATCGTTGAAACACTGTATTTTCACCAGACCAACATCAGGGACATCTGCTGTCGCGTAATTACAGAGCCTAGTGTAAGTACAATCATATTCTTTCAGCACTGTGGCTATCTTTTCCTAACTCCTTGTGCATTCTCCCTCACATCTTTCCTTAACCTCATGATGTTTTCAATCAAAGTCAAGGAAAAGTGGTTGGGAAAGGAAGCCTAAGTCTTCAGTCAAGTCTGAAGTCAGAAGAAGCAAGTGATAGTAAAGTCTCAAGACTGACAGACTAAGTCTTAAAGGTCCAGTGTGTAGGATTTAGCGTGATATACTGGCAGAAATGGAACATAATAAGTGGGTTATCTTTAGTCCGCCACATTGTTTCTACAGTAGCCCAGAACAGACAAACCAAACATTGGCTCTAGATAGGGGCATTCGCATTTTCACATCAGCCACTGTAGTTAGCAACCCCTCCATGACAAACAGCATTGGAAAAACACTGACATATTAACAAAAACCTTCTCTATTCAGTGTTTTTACTGGTGTAAATCACTGGGTCTGTTGGTCTTAGGTAGAGCCCTCTGTGGATAACTTGGCTCCCGGTAAAAACCTCTTGAACAACAAACACTGAAGGAATCCAAACCACTCTCACTCCATTGGTTACAATCTGCAGTTCTCACCAATAGATGCCATTAATTCCTTCACACTGCTCCTTTAAATCAAGTCTAATGTCTGTCAAGCCAAGGATCACTGAATTCAGGTTGGTACAGCAAAGCTAGAAGTGACGTGAGAGAGTAGTATCGCCAGGTTGGCTTTACTTTATTATTGTCTCCCATAGAAGAGTTGTCTCGGCTTAAGGGACTTGCAACATCCAAACCGCACATCGCCATAAAAAACACATGTAATTAAATGTAAACAAAATCCCATAGGTAACATATGGCATCAGGTCAGCAAGAATGAAATCAGATCATGCGTCAGTAACAACTTCACTGACTAAACTAAATTACTCCCTCCATCTTATGCCATGGGAACATGGGTCTCTAATTAGAATGGAAACAAAATTCTTGACAAGCACAGCTGTCCATTTTAATCCTACACCTGTTTCCAATCATTGAATGCTAGGATGAATATGTTTTTTAAAGGCCTTTCTTAACTTCAAGTCTGTCATTACACCAGCAGAGACCATTTTGTACCCAGCTTTGGGCATAAGAGGAAAGCTGTCATTTGTTCTCCCTTTCTAGGCACAAAGAGCCGCTTTAGATATGTTATTTTATTCCCTGGCTGGTCTTAAAAGCACGCTGGTTTCAGCACTTTAAGAAAACTGAGTGAAAAAAGCTGCACTTTTCATCTTTCTCATTGTCCTGCATCTACTTTGCTTACATTTTCTCTATGTCTCACATCAATTTATTCCCATTTCCATACACTCATACCTCTCAGCCTCACTACCTTTCAGTCTCTCACCACGTCACTCTATCTTTCCCTATGATTTTCACTCCATCTGTCTCCCTTTCATTCTCTTTCTCTCTCGCTCAGCTGAGATATACTGTAACAGGACCTAAAAATACCAGCACTCCTGCCAAGTGGGGAGGAAAGAGACAGTGATGCGAGTTACTTCAACGTGAAATATCTTTACCATTTCAGCTGTCTCCACCCAGCTCTGTCAAGCCCCTTGAAAGCCATCTCTTCTCATGTTGCCCTCTCCACCCCTCTCAATATCTCTCATTATTCTCCTTTATTTCTCTTCCTCCATCTTGGTCTCTTTCACACTTAATCTCACAATCTTTCTCTTCCCCATGGCCACTCTATCAAGAAGAACAATAAAAGCAAGGGTAAAACTAAACATGTTGTTTCTTATGAATGAAGCACACTTCTTCCAAACCAACAGGCATTATGTCACCAAGGTTTGACCTCGGATTGTTGAAACTCTATTAAATGCTGGAATTAAGTGAAATCTTACTGCAGATGCGTCATTGTTCTGTACAAGCTTAGATGAAAAAGAACATTATTTTTGGACAATTCTGCAAAACGTGGGCTTACATTCCATGTAAATTTTGGACAATCAGTGCCAACATTTTTTAATGAATTATTTCAATCATACTCATGCGTCATGGCTACATCATGGTTAGGGTATCATTAAAGTTTCACTCCACTCCATTTAGATCAATTTATAAGTGATGGGGAGAGGAATTTGACAAGTCTGGGAAAATAATCCTAATGATGTCATAGTGGTGTCATCTGGGTTAACACAGCTTGGACTTGGAGACTACAAATGTGTGACAGAAAGCCTAGAGATGTGAAGTTTGAAAGGCATTTTAAAAGGCAGGGAGGGTATAACAATTGATGCTATCAAAAGTTGCATTACGGAGACTAAATGTGAGGATATCCTGGCCTCAGCTGCTTCAATTTTGCTCACTTAAAAAAAAAAATGCCCTTGAAAGTTTATGGAAGAGTGATATTAGATCTCAGAATTGCCTCTAAAAGGTTATGGAAAGAGCATTGTCATGATTAAATATTTAAAAATGCCTCTGATTACACATGGTGTTCTTTATGTGGTACATGCCAATTCAGCAGCCTCCACACTCTTCATTTTTGCCAAGCGGCAACCCCCTGGGCTGAAAAATGAAGCCAACTTAGGTGGCAAAAACTGCAGGTCCTCGAGGCTGGCTCCAAGAGGGAGTCAATCTCTACAGACTCCCATGTTAAAATGCCCCAAATTACAGCAGAAATAAACATGTTTGTTTCTGTCTGGTACAAAAAACTGTATTAAAGCTTTAAGTTATGCATAATTAAGGGCGTAGCTGCTTTAAGTGACAGATGGATGCCTTCCGTTTACAAGTCGCTACCATGGCGAGAACGTTGGTTATGTAACCTTGCCATGGTGTAGCCCCAGATTCAGAGTATAGGCGTCATCATGGGGGCTATGTACATTAGTTTATACAGTCTAGGATTACTAGAAATGCTAACACAGCAGGAATATTAGCCTCCACATATACATATAATATAAATACCATCATTTAACCCCTCCTTTAAACTTTAGCACAGCTGACCATGAAAATCTTTTTACATTCTGTCAAGGAAAACCAAAAACTGGGCACATTATATTCAAACAAGATGCTTGTATCCACAAAAATGTTCACAACAGGCCCCCAGGAAGTGTGCCTGGCTTTGAAGCCAATTTTTGTAGTAGCCAAACAGTGGAATTACAACTTCAAAGCCCGTCACGTGATGAGCTTTGGCCCAAAGAGACTGTTTCCCATAAACTTACATTGTGAAAGAGACATCTGTAAATCAGTGGATACATTTTTTTTTGAGTCCCGTAAATTGACTCCTTTCACTATCAGAATCTCCATTCAAGTTCACGGAGCGCTATACCAGAGTTAGCTGGCTGGGACGTTGGCAGTCTCTAGTGCGCCTGCTCTATGGGCCCAGTGATGCAGGAGTACTGCCGATTACCCAGGTAATTTATACGCGACAGTTTAACTGTTTTGGCCTCATGTGTT
Organism: Epinephelus lanceolatus; assembly: GCF_041903045.1. NCBI lineage: Eukaryota > Metazoa > Chordata > Actinopteri > Perciformes > Serranidae > Epinephelus > Epinephelus lanceolatus. The sequence goes on along the minus strand of NC_135757.1, from coordinate 14,990,533 downwards.
ACTGAGCAATTGAACAGGGTCCCACCTTCAACGCTGTATCCAGGTCTCTTTATGGTTCAAAAATAAAAGAGAGTAAGACAGCACTTTGTGAACCTCTTCTAGGAACAGAAAGTTAAGTAAGAAAAAAAAAAGTAAAGTATGGAGGCACACATCAGATGCAGGCAATATTGTGTCTGCTTTGCTGTGAAGTTCAGTTCTATATCAGCTCAGTCTGAGTCAGACAGCCAAAACATATAAAATACTCGTCATAATAAGACAAGTATCACCACAGTTTATAACACATCTTTTGACAGCAGCCATGTGGGAAATCAGACCCTGAAAGCCGCTGATCGTTCAGGCAGTTAATCAGGCGATGTGACCCCTCAAACTGCATGTCAACAAGCTTGGCCCACTTCTAAAATAAAACGGGGTGACTAAATCGGGGTTAAAATCTGGCTTTATCTGTACAGTGTCTGCCTGGTAAAAGGAACAGAACAAAACAAAAAACAAGACAAAAGAAAAAGGCAGCAGATATCAGTGCCAGGTCGGTAAAATTGTTGCAATTCCTATGCAGACAATCCAAGCTCTCCCGAACGCTGTCTTGAAATTAGAGATCACACTGTATCTACCCAGGGCTCTCCGGCTCTTTTGCAGTGACACCCTGCTTCCCACAGTAACACCAATTCTAACTTGGGACTTGCCTGTCACAGCCACTTGACAGAGGCTGTGAAAGGAACAGGATCATGCCACAGTCACTATCCTTATGCAGATTTTCAGTGTCTGTCTAAGATCCGACCAGAGGGACAAGGATGCTTGGGTAACCCCTGAGCCATTTTAATGTCTCACACTCCAAAATAAACTGACATGGGAGTCCTTACTCATGTTTGATAAAAAAAAATCACTGTGGCGGATGAAGTATTCACATCACTGCCTCAAAGAAAATTAAATACCACACTGTACAAATACTCAGTTACATGTAAAGGCCCTGCATCATTCTTGGTCATTCAACATTTTTGTGCATTTCTTTAACTGGGAACATTTCAAGGGGCAGGAATCACCAGAGACTCCATGATGCGATGTTATCACAATACTTAAGTCACGTCATGATACAATATTATTGCAATTTTTAATGTTTTGCAACATGCTGAGTATTGAGATGACATATATTATGATATATTGAGATTATTACCTTTTCTTCAATTGCAAATTATGAGATAAAAACAACATCTGTTTTATCTAATAAGATAAAATTCTCAGTCTGTTCATCGCACTTGAATCATTTTTATTGCAGAAAATTTCAACTGATAATCATTTTACTGTTGACCTCTTCTTCGGGAAGTCTGTGACTTCCCGTAAAGCTTAATCTCCTTCACAATCACAACAGACTGTTCTGATATTTTGTACAGTTTTCTCCACCTCCTCCTGCCCAGCCTCTCCCCACTCTTCCCTCATTGTTGTCGCTGCCAGCACAAATCACCTATACTGATGACAGCAGCTGATCAATAGCCTGCTAGTCCTAGTCACGCTTGTCAAGTCAATTTCCCACTAATGAAACCTGTTCGACCGCGATCTTCTTTGATGAACTATCTGAAGTTGTTTATTGTGCACTTGCCGCATCACTGCTGTGCTGTTGGAAACGGGTTACACAGAGAGAAACTCATGATGATGCATCTCATCATGAGTTTCCAGAACCCAATTCATTGTTTTCTTGACGAGTTCTCCTATTGCTGTGGCCAAAACGTACAACCGTCGCATCCCATCAAGATATTTACAGCAAAACAGCGATGGAGTTTGATAGCACTTTCAGCAATTTTTCAGCAATCTAAAACATCAATGATAAATGTCAGGGTTTACTGTCAGCCTCTCAGAATCAAAGCGCAAGGGCTCCTTTCTAGATTAATCATTTTAAACGGGTATTTCACAGACAAACAGGGAGAAATCCATCATGTAAGAGGCATATATAACACTCTCTCAATTGACACTGGCCTTAAGAGCATGCCAGCAATGTCAGCTCAAGGTAATTTCAGTTCTGTAATGACTGTATTGAAACATATTGATGTTTAACAGTCTACAGTAACAGAGTGCACTGTGTATTGTTTGTATTTATGGGGAAAATGGAGAGAAACTGAGAGAAAATGCTCCCCAAGGATCCATTTAGCCCTCACGACAGCAAATAACAGCATATGGATACAAATGTAGAAACACTACAAAACCGCTTATTCAATACAGTAGATGCAGCATTTCATCATACACAATGGCTATTGGTATGTACCACACAGGATTTGTAACTTGCTATAGGACCGTAACCCCCAGAGAGGCTTATCTGAAATACAGTGTATTTACTCCACGGTGTCCCTGTGGTAAATGGACGAAACACTGGTTAGAAAGGCAAACACCCAAAAGCCTATTAAAGTTGTTCAGAATATAATAGAAGGTTTAGAATGAGCCTCTCAAACAAGCTGTAGCTGTAGATATGTAGCAATGAAACACCTGAACGCCCAAATGCAATATCAACAATATCAAATATCAAACACTGGGGTAAGAAATAAAAATACAAAAGCCTGCAATGAAAAAAGTTAATCAAAAGAAAGTGCAATAACTCCAGTTGTAGGCCTGGTATTGTCTGAAATCACATATACACACACACACACACACACCCACACACACCCACACCCACACACACACACACACACACACACACACATATGCATCCATTCCAAACATTGTCCACAGAATCTCCACATTGCTGCCTCCAAACCAAACCTAACTGCAGGCTTTCTCTCTGGTCACCAGCAGCCCTATTCGGTAGTTTAGCTCCCACAGGGGCTAACGGACGGCTTGTGGCGCTATTTGAGCAGTGGTGGTCTGTTGTATGACAAGATGGCTTGTAGCAGCCATCATCTCGTTGTCCTGAGGACAATAGCAAATGTGTTTGGGATGCGCAGAGATCTTCCCTGGAATGCGATGCACATCCTATTGTGATGTGCGATAAGAGATCCATGACATGTGGGCCAGGGTCGTAAAGTGGAGTGGGGGAATGGCCATTCTCGAATTCCTACCTCCCACTTCCAGCACCCTTACTCAGACCACAGCCATCTTCAAACTCTGCCTTCATTTTGATCTCAACTACACACCTTTTAAGTTTTGTGACTGCATCTTGCACAATTGTGATGCTATTACGATAGCAAAATCTGTTAACAAACAGACAGACGAACATATACTTACCACCTGGCAAAGTACTCAAAACCACTTTTGTGGTCGTTTACGCAGTGTATAGGTGTCTCTAAGACCACATTGTGCCATGATGACACGCACACATTCAGACTCACAAGGTCGAAAATAATACCAGATGCCACAACACTGTCACAGCGGATATAAAGGAAATAAAAGGAATAATACTTTGAAAAAAAAATAAAAATAAAAAAAAATACCGTCTTTGCTACTAACAGGTATGTTTGGTGTTTCTTCACTGCAGAAGCACCAGATGGTGTGAGGGGTGCAGCTATACTTCATGCCCGTTGACTCCATTAGCAGTTTGTGAACAAAAAAGAAAAAAAATCAACAATACAAGAATATTAGGCACCACCATGCATGCTGAGCATGAACAACAACATCCCTGTGTCGCATCAGGCTGAGGAGCTTTGTTGCATGTCATTCTCCATCTCTCTCTCTTTATTTCTTGCCACCTTTCTACTGTCAAAAATCTCCAATAGAGGATTACAAATGCACAAAAAGAAAAAAATATGGGTTATGATGAGCATTATTATACCTTAGTATAGAGTGAACAAAAAACACACTTTGCATCTACCTCTGCCGGCATCAAGAAGGCTAAATGACCTTATTCAAACATCCCGAGAGTGTTGTCGGGCAGGCGCATGCTGTGTCTGATGGTGGATCCTCCAGCAGTGTCTTTAATACAGCCTTTCTTCTATTCCTGAGAATAACTGTTTTTTTTTCATTCACTTTCTGTCTGCCCATCACTATTTATGCCATTTGAGGTCCAGTCACGCTGTGAACGAGTAATGCTCACAATACCATAAATTATTTCTTTGTGAGCTTGCTGACTCCAGAGAAGATAAACTACCAGGCTTGGTAAAGTGCTGCATGACTGGCGCGCAGTCACCAGAGTTTCCCCACTCTGATACAAGTCAATTTGGGAAACTAAAACTTCCTTGTATTCTTTCCAGCTCATGTTTCCAACACCACACAACAATCAGCTACAGTAATATATGCACACACAGCAGGGGGACTTATGCAGCAGCTCCAGGACCTCTGCATTTCCAGGCTGCACAATTCATCTGAATGAAACATAATCACAATATTGAACTTCTGCACCACAATTCACAAGAGGCTGTAGATTTCATGGTAGCAGTTTACAACGGGTCGCATTCTGGTGTACTAATTAGTGCATCTACCCATGAAAAACCATTGCATGCACAGAATAACACTGAGCTTGTACTGAATGGAAATATCCCTCCAATGAAATTACATTTGGGGATTTTTGTTCTTGTGTTAGTATTACGGCTCTGGAAGCTGCGAGGGAGGATTTCAAAGACTGATTTTTTTTGCTTTGATATGATTGTTGGGGAACAAACTGTACATTAAGTATTCCAGGAATAGCTGGAATCGGGAGTTTGCGGCAGGAATAAAGAGAGCGATGACCAAAGAGGCTGAAAACGATCACAGCTTTCATGAGTGCAATACTGAGAGACTTTATATATGAAGGTGCTGATGAAGTGTGGACACACACGCACACACACACACACACACACTCATAGTGTCCCTGTCACTCTCTTTCACTTTCTCTCCCTTGTGTTTCCTCCCACTTGTTCTGTCTTACAAACAAAGACAAACACACACTGCAGGGGTGTTTCCCAACGGGACACCGAGTATTGAACGCTCTCTTTTTCTATTTCTTCCTCTAACACACGCACGCACACACACCACACACACACACACACAAATACAGAACATCCCAGCTCACACACACACTTTGCAGGGGCGATCTCCATTGGGTAACCTATGATTGAACTCTCCTCCGGCCCGCTCCCTCTCTCTCACACCCCTGCTGTGACCTTATAATGATCTTCCACGCTGCACCACACAAACACATGCGCGTGCACACACAGCCATACACAGACACACACACACGGTGTCTCTCTAAATTCCCACACTGGGTCTGTAATGATCTGCCAGGCACTCCATGCTCTGAATCTTTTAACAGTCCACTCCTCCACTAAGTCTCAATAGAGTACCCCGCATGTATGTGTGTGTGTGTGTGTGTGTGTGTGTGTGTGTGTGTGTGTGTGGGTGTGTGTGGGTGTGTGCGTGCGTGCGTGTGTTTTGGGATGTTTGTAGTGACTGTATGTATGTAATTTTCTGTGATACACTTTGTAGCAAATATGTGCACATATTGTTTGCCTGCTTTGCATTTTTTTCCATTAGATGAAAACAAGTGTGTATTGTGTGTTTATTGTGCATATGCATTTTTCTTAACACACACACACACTCACACACACACACACACACACATCATGGCAGATAAGCTTTTAATCACTGCAGCATGTCAAGGGAGTGGTGAAGTTTTGCTGCTGTGTATTCAGTATTAATTTCAAGGTCTTCTGAAGTTAGCATTCATCAAATATCTTTGTGGGACTCTAAAGAGCATGACTGTGATAAAACATCCGAGTGAACGGGGTGAGCTCTGCTGCTCATTGATTATATCTCATCAGAGGTCACTTTAGATATGTCTTTTAGATACATCTAAATAGATTAAAGCAATACTCCACCAAAAATCTCTGTATTGACTATCAACTCACCACCTGTAGGATTGAAAGCAACGGCAACTGCCTCAGTGACTGAAGTGGGTAGATGGTACCACCGTGGGTTGGAGGCTAAGTGTATAACCTTTATATATGCATGTGTACAGTGGTGAAAGTACTGTACAAAGTACAGAGAAAGTTGCTATTCCAGCATTGGCAACAACTTCCAACACTGCAAAGCAACCCAAAAATGGAAGACGAATTTATCAAAAAGAGAGTCTAAAACAGAGTCTGACAATACACAAAATGAAACACATGTAAATATTGACAAAGTGTTTCAGAGATGGAGAGAAAATGTAGCAAATAGTTTAGTCTTCTACTAACCGTAGCCAAAGGCTCACAGCCACAGCTTCAAATTCATGTTCATGTAGCTAACGTTAGCAAGAGCCTGAAATCGCAGTATGTCCTCCGCCTCACTCCCCACTGCTTCAGACAACCTTGCCGTGTGGAAAGAGGGGAGCAGCTCTGGAGATAGACCCCCAGTCAGCAGTCAAAGCAACCCTAATTCAGCCATGGCACACCCCAGCTCTAGGGGACCAGACAGCCCCAACTCCCTGCCAGATTAGCAAACTTTCTGTTGCTGCTGTTACACAGGTTAGACCGGAGATGCCACTGGACACCAGCCTGCTGTGAAACCCGGTCATGGGTGGTTTGCGCTGGCCAAATTCAAGCCATTACAGCTGCCAACCAAAGTCTGTCTCCCAAGCTGCTGTCCGCTCTCCTCCCAATAATAGCAGTCCACAGCGGCGTAGAGTTAGGCAGAGGGACTGTGGGGTGGCTAGCTAGCGCATTCTTGCCTCATTTGTGGTCTGATAAACAGAGAAAGAGAGGATGGGGTGAATGAGCAGTGTGCAATTGTACATGTACAATGAAACACAATAAAATATACCAATGTATGGGACACACTGTTACTGTATGGAGTGTTTGCACATGCCCAAAGTCATCTGGTGGGAGAGGCTTAGGACATAGTTTTAATGTAGCTGTTTTTATGCCTTTTCCAGATTTTTGCCTACCCTGGCTTGATGATGCAGTATTTTTAACATGGAGTGTCCCATAGAATAATTGAATGAACAGGGACGGACTGCCTATCAGTGTATTTAAGTACAAATGTATTACAAGCTCAGTATCATTAGTTAGTATCATACTAAGCATACTAAGTATCATAGCTTAGTATCATTTCAATTCCTCTGAAACACAATTAATTCAGGAGACACAAAGGTGGAACTTAAGTGCTTTTGGAAATGATACTAAGTGAGCTTTCAGCGTTTGAGAATGTCAATGTACACATTTGTTAATGCAAATCTGTGTGAGTGCTGCTATGTTTCCTGCTGCAGTGGCGCCTGTGTGTGGTGATCATGTCTCGTGTGTGAGTGCACAGATGCATTAGAGCCGTGCAGAGGCAGCCCCTCTAAGTCTGAGGCATTCCCTGGACATCTCTAAGTGGTTTTCTTTGAGAGCCACAGCCTGGCAGTAAGACCCCTATTACTGATAAAGACACACTGTAATAAGGCAGAGATGCTCACACACTCAAACACAGACACTCATATATAAAGGGACTTTATCTCTACTATCAGCAGCACATAAGAAGCAATCTGCACGCAAGGACAACAACCATTGCTGGGGCAACGTTAATAACACTGGATCGAGATGAACATATAGTGCACTCATGTATGTACTGACAGTATAGACTTGTGTGTGTGAATTTCAGAAGAAGTATGGTAAGAGAAGAAACAGAGCTCACAATCTGTCAATATGATTCCATATCTCTTCTTCATCTCATTTTTCTTCCTCTCTGTTTCTCTTTAGTTCAGCATCCCTTCCTCTGCGCAAATGTTTGTAATCAGAGATATTGAGCGGCTGACTGATGGCCACTTTCATGTCTAAATTTAGCCAGACACACACTACACGGCAATAAGAAGAAGATAGATGCACACAAACACACAGAAACACCATTGTGCTCCTGTCATCTCCCCCTCTCTCAGACAGATCATTATCAGGCAGGAGATCGTTCTGTTACAGGAAGGGACCCGACACTCAAAGGACAGGAAATGAAGACGTGGTTCAGCCTATCAAGCTCCTCAGGAGACGACAGGATAAGAGAGGGTGTGTATCGCCCTATCAGTGTCTCTGGGGAAAGTCATGTGACCGAAGAGGCAGGAAGTGGGTTTTTAATAAAGTCGCCCCCAGCCAGGCGGATAGGGCATCAAGGATGAGTGGGTTTACAAACAGCCTTTTTTCCTCCCGGAGTCTCTGCTGACCTTTGACCTTCTTACTATCTACCCCTACCATTTTTATTTAGTTATGTTTTTTTATTTATAAGTGTTGATAAGCACATTATACAGTAAACATCTACTCAGATTAGACAAACAATCATGCCACTCCACCCATCCCACCCACTGAAACATACACTCAATAAGAAGAGAATAAAAATTAAACAAATAAAGGTCACATTTAGCCATACCCAATGTCAATATCAGATTCTACCTAAATATGTCAGAGCTGGTTCCTAGACGGAGAAGGAGCCCCTTATTGAGTATTTTATCTTCTCTAACTGTTTGAATAGCATAAGGTCAATTATAAAAGTTCAGCGTGTAGGATTTAGGGAGATATATTTTCAGAAACGGAATATAATATAATACGTATGTTTACCTTAGTGTACAATCACCTGAAAATAAGAGCTGTGTTTTCATTACCTTAGAATGAGCATCTACATAGAGAGCGGGTCCTTGTTCATGGAGTCTGCCATGTTGTATCCACAGCCCAGAATGGAAAAACCAAATACAGACTCTGAAGAGGACCTTTCGTGTTTTTGCATTTTTGTGTTTTAACGTAGGCCACCATAATTGGCAGCCCCACTGTGACAAATATTGGAAGAACACTGACTTTTAAACTTGAAACTGCTTCATTTGGTGTTTTTATCAGTTTTAATAACCATGTTTTTTTTTGTGATGACGCAATCAAACAGCGTGATATGTGAATGTATTCCTGTCAAATACGGCAGCCATAGTGCTCCACGGCGCAAGATAACGGCTTGCCGGCGACAGAGAAGCCTGGCTCCAGATCCAATAATTTCCTCTTCTTGGTGTCATGACTGCCCAAAAGCACCTGGACAGCCGAGCCGTGGCGGCACACAGGTACGTGATATGTCAGAGGAGAAACGAGCCGTTCACATTTCTCTCTTTGTGGCAGGTAACGGTCTCTGCCGTCCTTTAGGGACTGTTCTTAACTTGTCAGGGGAGGAGGGTGGCTGGTTGATTTTTGGTTGATTTTTATTTTATTTATTTATTTTATTTCGATCCCCACTATGTTAATTACTTATTGATGCTGTTTCTGAAATATGAATAAGTCAATAAGTAATTTATTCCATTGAAATATCATTGATGTATTATAGAAAAGTGATTTATCTTTTTATAAATGACAAAAGGCACATCTGCCTCATTTTCGCTGTGGTATCGTGATACTACTCAGAACCGTGATACTTACTACTGGTATCGTACCGTGGGTCCCTAATCTGGAGGGTGTTCATCTGCAAAAACTAATGAAAAACTAAACAACGGCATTCGGTATTCAGTACTCGGTATTCGGCCAAGCGTTTAATTTTATTCAGCTTTGGCCACAAATTTTCATTTCGGTGCATCCCTACTCTTAATGACCAGAGGCCTGTACTAAGAAGCAGGATTTGGAGTTAGCGAGGTAACTTTGGTGTTAACTCAGGGTTTTCAGTACCAACGAAGCTAGTTCTCTTTTTACAGGGATAAATCACTGTGGCAACTTATGCTGAACAACCAATCTATAAGGTAAAAAAGAGTAGCCTTTATGCTGTTACAGGTCAGTAGAATTATTTCATTGTTCCAGGGCTCTATTTCCACTGGTTTTAAAACAGAGCCTCTAAGAGAGAGAGAGAGACTGTTTACACACTAAACACATGATTTTAGCCCTGTTTCAAATTATGCAAAGTCTATTTTAGTCCTCAGTGATAGTGCTGCTACTTTTACACTCTGATTCCATCACTGCAGCTCAAAATAACATAAGACACCTACGTGATGAGATCTAGGATAAAACAGGTAACATTTAATAAGTAAAATAATCCACACACTGTTAATTGGCTCTAGTTTTTATAAATGCCACATTTTGGTCAGACAGACCTCATTAGTCATTTACTACTTTTCCACCCTTTACTTCAGCAGCAGAAACAGTCTGGCGTCACTTTGAAGTCTTTTTACGTGACATATTCAGAGTAGTATTATTATCCGCCACTGCCATTTTAACTACTTTATCTACTAATTGATAGTTTCATCTAATGCATCCTATAATATTATTGATCATATATTTTTATGTTTAACATCTGATTCTGCAAAGTTGTAAGACAAATGTAGCAGAATAACGAGTTTAATAGTGTTTCTTCTAAGCTCCCCATCCCTCCCAGCAGGAGTGAAGTAGAACTATGCAGCTGAATAACCAAAAATTATTCCAGTAATGTCCATGTACCTCACAACTGTAATTAAGCATAGAAAAAAGGATTATATTAACTGACAATATTACATCTTTTTTATATAAAGCCAACCACACTAAGTTCCAAGGCTGGATTTTCTGTTATTAATATACAAATACAAATGTCTACTGAATTTTAAATGAGTTTTCTTACTTCTTGCTCTCTTTATCTAAGTAAACAGAAAGCTTGACCTCTGTACTATTTTTTTTAAACCAATATGACTCACAATAAGTTAAATTCAGATCTAAGAGATGCATTTAATGCAATGATTAAAAGAATCCCTATGCAGAAACACAGCTAGACAATTGCATGTTAAAGTTTACAGAGGCTTCTACCTGAAGGGTCAAGGGCTATATAAAAGCAGATATTTTTTAACATGTTCCACCTGCAAATACACAGAGAACTGATCCCCTGAAACTGTCAGGAGGTAATGTTTCCCAATATCCATTGAGGAAAATCTGCCAGCAGCTGTAACCAGTTGTCTTTTTTGATGATTAATTAATTTGTCAAGGGCCACTGCACCATTCTATTAAATTTATAACAACGTTGACTTTATGTCATCACTGAAGGCAATATAACCCACCTAAATCGCCTCAAACAGGCGGCGGTCAAACTGAATCAATAACCAGAGAAAAAATATGTGGAAGCGGCATGTGCTCTCTTGGACCTGCATATTATTGGCCTCTCTGCATAAATGCAAATCAAGCTGAATTCTTGGCAATATTATCTGAGGAAAAGAGGACACTGACCCTCCACTTTGTATCCACAAGAGAAGTACGTGCTCTGCGTACTACTGCTGGTCAACCAATTTTGCTGGAAAAACAGAAGGGGAGGCGGGTGAGCAGCAGGCGGGAAATATAAAAGTCAAGCGGGAGTATTAAGGGAAGGATGGGAGGTATAGAGGAATGGCTGACACGCAAGATGAGACAGAGGACACGAGATGAAGATGCATGAGCAGAGGTGGTAAGATGCAAAATAGATGAATAAAATGAAGTGATACACACATATGCAAGATGTATGCATTGATTTCTTTAGACAGCATTGAGTGAAGACCAGGAGAACACAGTATGATAATGCCCTGTCTACTGCCAAAAACATGATTACACACATGCACTACACACGCAAAGCCGTGCTCCTGTCAATACAATAGATCCACACTCTTTTCCCTCTTCCAGGGTCACTTCCTTCCCTGCTGTCTCTCATGCGCACATGCCAACAGGCACCCATCACAACAAGCACAAACTGACTGAAATGGCAATAAACCTCGCCCTTGTCAATCGACTGGTCGACATGAAATCAATACACAATCAGCCTTAATTAGGAGGCCTTGGTGTAATATCTGAACCCCAATCAGATTGAGTGACAATCACTCCAGAATAATCTCAAGAATTTATCGCTTTTTATTCACAACAAAATGAAGCAAAGCAGATCTGGTCTAGAAATTCCCCTACAATGTGTGTGAGGCGGCCCAGGCTAATCTCTGGATAGCATCTGTTTGCAATGAGGTTTTCGTTCCAAGCCGCTGAGTCACGACAAGCCCTGGCCAGGCTCAATCTACAACACGGGAATGAAATAAGGAAGGAGCAACCGTGGGTGGGTGTAATCTCTAGATTGCATCTGTTTCTGTTGAACGCCGGGCGAAGGGCATCATATTTACAGAACATTTACTACAGGACTGTTGTTGTCATCCACACAGTGAGAGGGAGCAGAAAAGCACAAAAAAGTCACCTGCAAAGACATGCAAGTTCAATACCTGTGTTTGTTTCACATGTAAAAGCTTAGTAAAATAAGAAAAGAGGGAATTCAGAGGGGGTAACTGTTACTCTGGAAAATTGAAAGTGTCAGAAAGTGTAATCTGGTTATTTAGCTCCCTGTTTAGAAAACAAGGTTTATGATTATGCCCGGGTTTTATTTAGATACTTAGAAATGGCATAGTTGTGAGCATGTAACTGCACTAACTGACAAATAAACTCACCTGAGTGAGAAACCATATGTCTCTACTGTTCCTAAGATGTTCAACACCTCAAACTGCCAATTTTAAATGAAACTGTAAAATAATTATAAAATAAACTATCAACTATTTAAATACAGGTAGAACCTATATTATATGAATGAAATTTGAAAGTAAATTATATTTTCAAAAATGAGATATCAGATCATTAGTTGGTGTTTAAAAAAAATCAAATAATCATTTAATAATATCACATAAATGTATATTAATGCAGCGATTCTCAACACCGGTGGGCCTCGAAGCGATGCCATCTAGTTGGCCATGGAGGTAATGCAAATTGGTTGTATTAAATTCACGAAACAAACTGGTTATTTGCAAAGTTAGTTATTTTTATATCTAAATGTGGTGTAGTATTTACATAAAAAATAAATGTATTTATTTAATACTGAACACTTTGGGCTTCCATACAAAACAGCCATCACATGTTAAGGGTGATATCTAGCATACAGTGTGTACAGTTATAGTGTAGCCTGTTTGTGCCGTAGTTTAATACATGTGTTTCTTTTGTTTTCATTAAAATTGTACATTCAATTTCGCTGAGGGATACACACAGACACAAAAGGGAAATGATTTCATCTATGATTTTTGATATTTTTAGTGACGCCTTTGCAATATTGCTCTTTAGTTTCATGCCTGTGTAAGACCCTGAATTGAAAATAAATTGAACTTGCCGGTTGGGAGGGAGGTTCGCACTGAGCACAGTTATTAATCAGGCAATAAGCTTGCAGAGAAAGCGGAGCCGACGTCTGTCTTTATAAGGTGAATTTCCCGATTAAAACAGACGCCACCCTCTAACTCAAATACAGACAGGCCGTTTCAAAGGGTTCCCTTGTATTACATATTTTCCTTTGTAGTCATGTCTTCCTCATGCTAACCACACCTATCATGGTGATAATGAGACGTCCTTATTATATATTCAGGCTGATAAAGACCAGGATACCAATCTTTTTTAACTTGAAAGACATTTTTTTAGATGACTAATTCAAGTGGCGAGGAAAGACGCCTGTCAGCTCTGAGGCCAGACTCTACGTGTGTGTGTGTGTGTGTGTGTAAGAAAGAGAGAGAGAGAGAGAGAGAGAGAAAGAGAGAGAGAGAGAGAGAGAAAGAGGTAGAGAGGATAGGAAGGAAGGAAGTCATTCTATCCATGGTCTCCAGGGGATGCAAGGCAATTTGGGAAGCCTGTGACAGCACAGATTTTAAGTTTTATATCCATCCCTCCCACATCCCTCTCTTTGTGCTGTTCTCTTAACATCCAACTTGCTCGCTTCTCCCTCTTTCCCTTCTACTCTTCGCCATGTATCTGGATACGCTTTGATAAACTTTGCTTTTAAAACACTTTGTTGAACACAGAGTTCATGACACAAGACTTTCTCCTCCTCCTCCCCCCCATTCACCCCGACACTTCCTCTCTTCGTCCATCACTCCTTTCTGTCTATTTCCTCTGTTTTTATCTCCGTCTGTCCCTCTAAGGGTCCATCTCTATCACTCACTCCACCATACCCACAGATGCATGCACACTCAGACACTTAAAAATTCTATCCACGGTCCGCCACTTACAGACACAAAGGAGCATTGCGAGTGCTGGCCGGGGGGCTAAAAGCGTCATCTTTGATAGGAAAAGCAATTTGAATGGTACTGAGTGATGCAGACTGGGCTACTTTTCTGCTACACACACACACACACACACACACACACACACACACACACACACATACATACACACACTTAAATGGACATACTGGAGCACACAGGTGCATAGACACAAAAACATTCACTCACACACACATAAATGTAAGCCACTATCAACCAAAAAGTGCTCTCACACCATTAATGGACATCACTAGGGCGGACAGAATATGTAGTAGCCTGGATCACATTGACAGACACCAAAGTAATGACAGCAGGCCACATTTGGCTCTCAAAGTATCTGTTGGCCTTTTGAAAGCTTCCAGCAGCATGATGAGATTTTCAATATTTTCTGTTGATCAGAACTTCCATTAGAGCACCTGAATTCTTCACAGGGATCATAAAGTGTCATCTAATGCATCTAAGCGTCAGATCAGGTGTCAGATTTTTGAGGTGCGTTTTTCCTGACCTGTAACCCATCACCGGTGGTATGTTTCCTCCTTCAGCAAACCACAACGTCCAGATTGGACAGCCCCCAAGTAGAAAATCAGGGCAGACCCCAAAATGTATTCAACATCATAGGACCATGTTCAACTCCACTGGAACTCACCCCAAAAAATGAGAGAAATGTAAAATACCGTTTCAGAGCTGTTCTGTGGAGCCTTTGCTTTGATCTACAAGGAAAGCCTCTTTAAAAAATAACCACAAACAGGCAGGCTGCCTTTCAACTTCTCTCCTGTTTCTCCCATCTGGGTCTACCTCTCTGTTCTGCTCTAACCTGGGCAGGAAGTTGGGACGAGAGCTTTTCCTGGCGACAGAAATGTCTGCCAATTTAACAGCAACTCATAACAGGCCAGATAGGGCTCCATCTGTTGAGTCGGTTCATTGATTGGCCCCGCATACATTTGTATCTCATCCCGCTTTTCATCCTTCCATCCAATCATCTGTCTATTTATACCTGCATGCATTGATTTGTTCATATTTGTACTGTCAACTGGATAAATTACCATTCCTCTAATCCAATCCGAGTTGCAGTGTAAACAAAATCAACATTAGAGTGACTGCACTATGATTACAGACACTTCAGACTTAGCGTAAATGTTCATTTCGCCAAAAGACTGGAGTCAAATATCTGACAGCAACTCTTCCTCCATGTAATGTTTTAATAAAGAATACTCCAAGGATCACAGTGACAGACGCTTAGTCAATCCCTCCACACTCCAACAGCGTGAAGAAGACGAGGCAAGGGGAGGAAAGATTTTAATTTCACTCCAAAAAAATAAAAAATGAGGCAACACTATGCAACGGGTTAGCTTGCGGCTAGCACTTCCACTGGGATCGTTATCAAGCATGCTGCTCCTTGGGTAATAGAAGAGGGTGGTATGGAAACTGTTTTATTCCCCCACCCCCTGCCAATGTAAGCGATGAATTCCTGGTGAGGAACAATGGCAGACATTCATTTGATACATGGCATCCCCTGTGAGCCACTGAGACTCGTGAGGGTGCAACAAGATGAATTGATGGATACATTTAAAATCTTTGAAATATCTTTAAAGTTATGGTGAGAGTTTTTATGTAGAGTAATATGTATAAACTGAATAACACTGTATGGCAAAGTCATCTTCTGAAAAGTGTCTTTAACAGTTACAGTTACCTTCAACTCATTACTTTGACACAAACATAAAATATGAACATCTTAACTATTCACCTTTTTCAGTCTGATGTTAGATAGAATCTTGAGAAAAACCAGAATTACCGCACCACGGTTGTATGCCTATTGACGCCTTATTGTTGTCAAGAACGGTAGCCAATGGTTTCCAAGATGAAATAGGTAGTTTTTGATTGCAGAAAAAAAGGACTACACTATGGATGGAAGGATATCCTTACAATCTTAACTTTTATAAACAAGGCAAAATGGCACGACTTGAGGCTTCTGGTGTCAACGAAAAAGGAAGAACTGAGGATGAGGATGACAAGAGTATCAGTTAACATTGCTCCTGCACTGGTGGGTATGTGTTCCCTTTTTCCCTTAAAGGGATAGTGCACCCAAAAATGAAATTCAGCCATAATCTACTCACCCATATGCAGATGGGTGTGAGGACTCTAAAACTTCACCTGAGCCTCCGTCGGCATATGGGTGAGTAGATTATGGCTGAATTTTCATTTTTTGGGTGCACTATCCCTTTAAGGACATCAGTAAAGTACTCTGTGTATTTATTACTGACTATAGACAATGGTGCTAACGTAATGTTAGTCTATCGTCAATGTAGAAAGTTACTTTGGGGTGGCATGTAGCCATGCAGACATAATATAAACAAAGGAACATTAGCCTTGATCTTTTCTAGCGAACGATGACTCATGTCATGTTAAAAACATGTCAGCAACCAACCTATCTGTTCCAAGCTTGTTCAACTGTTATGGGAGCATAGCAAAAGGGGGCAGGACTAAGGAAGGGATAATTGATTTAAGATTGTTAACTCAATGTATGCATGGAGAGATAAAGAGATAGAGAGATAAAGAGATGCTAGTTTGATGTGTTAAAAACTAATTTTGGCACATTTGATTAGAAGGCAGTGAATGTAGTACCTCTCCTTCTGTCTAGTACCTACTAAGTGGTTTGTCTGCAGCAAGGATCTCTCCCCTGTTCAGTGGCCCAGTCTCTATTCACACTGACCTTGATGAGAAGAAAACAGGAGAGAAGAAATGCAAATGCAGGGTGGCGGCATTGTTAAGCTTTAGCTTGGGACACACACACACACACACACACACACACACACACACACACACACACACACACACAGAACAGGTAGGATTTTTTTATATGGTTGAATTTATGCTCCTTGCCAGCTGAGTTTACACTGTGAAGGCTTCTGAACCCTGTTCTGTGACCACACCACAGCCTTATAGACTAAACATTATGAACTCATATGCTGTAAAATCGATTAAGATCCCCAAAGAGAGCAAAAATACAATAGGTCATATAAATGCAGCGCAGTGCTAGGCAGTTCTCAATCCAGGCACGCTTCCCCTTTAGTTTTCATCCTTGCATCATCTCAATAATGAATGAATCAGCTCTGCTGTCTAATTGTTGAAATGCACCAAGGTCCAAAAGCCCTGTAGCCCATCACTGTAACGTTAATGGCAGCAGTTTATATGAAAGAAACTGTCAGAATGGTCTGAATTAACATTTAAAGTTAAGTGTTATCAACGCACTTAAAGGCAAAGGATGACGATGTGAAGTGATCATTGCTGTGGTGTTACTACAGCTTTTTCCTTGTATTTTCTATTAACCTTTTGCACTGATTGATGCGGTTTTGCCGCCCTCAAAGTGGACCAACTGTCATAAAACATTCAAACTGAAATGGACTAATATAACACACATACTGATGAATCAGCAAAGCCTTGTCTAGTGTCTACTGCACGTAAGTGCAGGGGTGGTTAAAGAACTGTAAATCCATACCCAAGTAAAAGCACAGTTATGTCATAAAAATGACTCAAGTAAAAGTGAAAATTACCATTTAAGAAGCCTACTTAAGTAAAAATAAAAAAGGTACCTAGGTAATAAATTACTAAAAAATACATGTTTCTTTTAATTTAATATTTTTAAGGGTGTACTGGTGGTGTACTTTAAGAACACAGAAATTAATAACATAAACAATTGGAAGTACTGTTAACAGTGTTCTGCAGTTATCTTTTGTAACCCCTTCTCACCCATCCTCACCCACATGACAACAGCAAACAAGTCGAACCCCAAATATGTCGTTAGTAACTGTAATGTAACATGTAACCATTCTTTGTGTACTAAAATGTATTTTTTTGTGTTTTTGTAACAAAAACCCTTTTTCCTCTTCCAGGATTTTTTTTTTTTTTAACACCACCCCAAACCAACAGCATTGCTGTGGGAACATCGTGCCCATCCTCCAGTCTCCCTCCAGGTCGTCAGAGTGAGTAACCCCCTTAAGCATTGTTAACTTTAGCTCTGTTAGTACCGTTAGTATTGTCAGCACAGCTAGTGGTACTAACAATGTTAAGGGTGACCACCATGTTTCCACAGCAACTCTAGCCCACTGGCAGCTAGCTCCCACCTGACCCGGCTGGTATGCAGTGCAGAGTGGCCAAGGCTAGCTAATCAGTGGAAACTGGGATAGGTAGTCCGCACTATGTTTCCTCATGTTAACAACAGGGCTAGCTGGCCGTCTGTCAGCTAAAGCAACAGAAAACGTAAAAAAAAGGCAAGCCATGTACATCCCAAAACATTAAAATATAATCACCTTGAAATGGATAGCACTTTAAAATTCAGCACCACAGCTCGCTGAGTCTTTAGAGCGCTTAACCACAACAAAAGGCCTTTTGTATTTCACGTCATTTTGTTTTTTATCTGGTTAGTTATTGGTTAATGGGTGTCAGACTATCCAAAGCAAAATTAGCCTAAATTCACAGCCCTAATACCAAACAAACAGTTTTGGGAGCTAAAAACCAGACAAAAGAGAGTTGTTTTCTTTTCTATTTGAAACAGTAAATGTGACAACGTACGTGCTTTCATTATATTGTGCTGCATTACTCATGATAGAGTGAGACCAAATGGTATTTGTTGCAGGGTATTACTTTAAAAGATAATCAAGCACCTGAATTATGGGACATTTCTCTCCGTCACCCTCTCTCCACCAGCTTTATTTTTCCACCTCACGCCCTACCACTCTAATTATCCATCTCTCTCACCCTCTCGCTACCTCCGTCTGTCCATTACACACAAACACACATACACACACACACACACACACACAGAATGAGGGCTGGAGGGGTTAATGTGAATGTGTGAGTGTGTGATGTCATATAAACAGGCTCACAGGATGAGGGGCCAGGTGATTTATCAAGGGCTTCAGTGCCGCCACAATAAGCTAGCTGTCAATACAATCACGGCTTCTGCCAGCACGAACACACACACAGTCAACCGCTAAGCTATTCATGGCTCTATCTCTTTCCATTGCTCTATTCGGCTGGCTAGACAGACACACACACTTCCATCCATCTGCTTTTCATTGCTCTATTCAGCCAGCTGGTCAGACAGTCCAGCAACGATAAACACAATTGAGGAAGAGTCCAAGCTCTCACTTTCTACCTCTTTCCGCTATCTGCCCTCCTCACCCCTTTCCCCGACTCTTCCTCTCAAACCATCTTCCTTCTTTCTCTCTCCATCCCCAAACACACACATTCATTTTAATCACATCTTCGTAGGGAAACACACATTACCTTGCACAGATGCACAACATTCACTAAAAAATGCAACAGACTATAACATGGTATTAGACTGTAACCATCATGATAAAGGACTGCCCTTCCCCTCCAATCTAATATAGTTTGGCAATCACTGTGGTGATGCATAAACACATAAACAAATCATATTTTCCGGTCAGAGGACGGCAGCAACACCACACCTGACTTACAGTGCAAGTGTTTAACACTTAAGGAATGCCAGCTTTTGCTCTCCATATCTGTTGTCATCTGAATATTTTGCGATTTAAATGACAGAAATAGCAAATTTCAGCGTGCATGGTTACTGGTACTTGTATGCATCTCTCACATGTGTGAGAAGGCCTAACAGTGCTGTGAACTGCAGGTTGGACCGGCTCCCCAACCCACAGGGCTTTGACGCAGCTCCCCCTCAAGACACCCAGCAGGTGGGCTGAATGATGGGGTGAAAGGCAGCACAGGACAGGGCAGTGTAACAAAGGATGTGGAGGGAGAAAGTGGGGAAGTGATGGTGAATCAACTTTAAGGAATATACAGTGCCAGACCCCACACCAGCTAGACGGATGAGTGAGGCAGGGAGTGACACATTACCTGCTTCAGCTCGAGGCATCCTCAGGGGTGCTGGACAACCCCATGGCCCAGAAGAGACAGAGAACAGGAGGACTACAGGGACCAGTAAAACCAACCAGACAGGCACAGTAGACCAGGGATAGTGGCACAGTTGTACACATTTGCAAGTTGAAAGTTAATAAACAAACATTAATATATTTATGTGGATATAAAAAAAAATAATTGCCTGTTTTCAATTTTTGACATTTGCTGTCCTCACTGATGTTTGCCAAGAGGCATATCCAGTTGCAGCAGCACTGCATAGCGCATGTGTAAGCATAGGTGTTTCTAGGATTTGAGACTTTCCCTGACACTTAAAATGCAAACTTTAAACTTGAAAGTGACACTTAAAACTCTAATTGGGTACTTTATAATGCCCTCTGGCACTTTATTTACATTCAAAGCATAAAAATTTAACAGCGTGAATCAATTTATTTTCATTGTGAATTAGAAAATGGTCGGTGGGCCACCCAGCCCCCTATTGTGGACCAAATCTGGTTCATGGGCCGCAGGTTGAGCATGACTGCAGTGGAGGCTCGGCTCTTTTAACTTTGACTTTAAGAAAGATACTTTTACTCCCTGGGACTTTTAACTACTTTCTCATTGAACTGTTACTCTTTCAGAGGCACAATTTTAATGTCTTTGGATTATTTTTACAGGGTTCCCACAGATCCTTTAAAAGTCTTAATAGGTGCTGAATTCATAAATGTAATAATAAGGCTTTAACTGGTGCTTTAATTTTATGCAAAAAGTTTTTCAAACTCGTCACAATGGGAATCAAGAAAGTGGAATCCCACATGCAGAGTGAGAAACACAAAATCGCCATGTCATGTTTTATATTACAACAAACAACTGAGCAAAAT
The DNA here is from genome assembly GCF_041903045.1 of Epinephelus lanceolatus. Lineage (NCBI taxonomy): Eukaryota > Metazoa > Chordata > Actinopteri > Perciformes > Serranidae > Epinephelus > Epinephelus lanceolatus. The sequence goes on along the minus strand of NC_135757.1, from coordinate 14,969,881 downwards.
TGTCCCTAAACTAAATCAATTGATAGGGGCGGCACGGTGGTGTGGTGGTTAGCACTCTCGCCTCACAGCAAGAGGGTTGCCGGTTCGATCCTGGGCGTGGGAGCCCTTCTGTGTGGAGTTTGCATGTTCTCCCCGTGTCAGCGTGGGTTCTCTCCGGGCACTCCGGCTTCCTCCCACAGTCCAAAGACATGCAGATTGGGGACTAGGTTAATTGATAACTCTAAATTGTCCGTAGGTGTAAATGTGAGCGTGAATGGTTGTCTGTCGCAGAGGTCTCTTCCTCTCCAAAACCAATAGACCTGATTATTTTAACAGGTAAAAACACTGAATAAAGGTAGACCAGACACAAAAATGCAAAAATGCGAATGGTTCTATCCAGGACCAGTATTTGGTTCGTCCGTTTTGGGTCACTATAGAATCATAGTGGTGCAACATGGTGGATTCTGTGGACAAGGACCCTCCCCAGTCTCCTTACCTTATATCAAGGTAACAAACTCATATTTTCCGAGGATTATACAAAGAAAACATACTTATTACCTCCACCAAGGAGGTTATGTTTTCGCCAGCGTTGGTCTGTTTTTCTGTTTGTCTGCAAAATAACTTGAAAAGTTCTGAACGGATTTTGATGAAATTTTCAGGAAAGGTTGATAATGGGACAAGGAACAGATGATAAAATGTTGGTGGTGATCAGTTGAGGCGAAGTGGATAAAATAATAACATGGTGGGAAATCCGAGCTGCGGGCGGCACGGTGGTGTGGTGGTTAGCACTCTCGCCTCACAGCAAGAGGGTTGCCAGTTCGATCCCGGGCGTGGGAGCCCTTCTGTGCGGAGTTTGCATGTTCTCCCCGTGTCAGCATGGGTTCTCTCCGGGCACTCCGGCTTCCTCCCACAGTCCAAAGACATGCAGATTGGGGACTAGGTTAATTGATAACTCTAAATTGTCCGTAGGTGTGAATGTGAGCGTGAATGGTTGTTTGTCTCTATGTGTCAGCCCTGCGATACTCTGGCGACCTGTCCAGGGTGTACCCTGCCTCTCGCCCGATGTCAGCTGGGATAGGCTCCAGCCCCCCCGCGACCCTCAAGAGGATGAAGCGGTTAGAAGATGAATGAATGAATGAATAAATCAATTGATGTCGGTCGGTTTGTTGTTTGTTTATCTTGCTTTGTTTTTTCTAGTTTTGGTCATTGTGAAATTGGTCATAAATTTCATTCGGTGCGACATTAAAAAAAGTCTTAATAATCTAACTTGCCTGAAGCTTAATTGAATTTATTTATAACAACAGTTTGTAATGTTTTGTGGTGTTTTACTGGACAGGGTTCTTTGAAAGCCATTTCTATTTTGGTATCAGATAATATTCTTGACAGTGAAATTTTACATTGAGGGAGTTCATTTAATTGCCTGATAAAATCTTACATGCATTTTTGAAGTCTGCATCGCTCATCAACCACTGACAATAATCTGCTCTGCGTGCTTCAAGCAACTGAATGGATTCTGATGATACTTTCTGCTTTCCATCCAGCATTTTTTAAATATACTGATTATACTGACAATTACTTGTTGCTGACTGGCCCACAGAGGCATGACAATGACAAGTGTATTGCCACCTTCCTTTTTGTCATGACACTCCATAAGTTAGATTCACATTTGCTCTCCAGTTAGATGAAAACCTTTCTTCGCTTTGTTTCATCACCCTCCTCTGTCTGCCTGTCTTTTAACAAACACACACACACACACACACACACACAGTCTTAAGCATTGCTTGCTCAGTCACAGCGGGTCCCCCAGGACGTGACAGGGGCGTATTAGGCGGTGAGAGGTAGACCGCCAAGGGTGACAATGTTTTCTTTCAACAGCACCCCCCCCCACCGATCCCTTCCTCAGCACCCCACTCCATGTTACCGTAAGCTACCCTAACCCACAAAACCAAGCACGACGAGTGGGCTCTGTCACCCAATAACAGCATGCAAAGAGACAGGATAGAGACCATGCAACACAGTGGGAGAAAGACAGAGAGGAAGAGAGGGTGACGGGTGAGAGCGGAAAAAAATAGTAAAAAAAAAAAAAAAAAAAAGAGAGAGTACAAAAATAGAACAAGATTCAGGTAGACAGAAAGGTAAAAAAAAAGAGGCGAGAGGAAGATGATGCAAGAGTGAGACAGAGGGAGGGAAGAAGGAGGAGAGGGAGAGGGGGGAGAGAGAAACAGAGAGGGAGATTACGTCCGTCCTTGTCCAAAGAGGATAATGAGGTGAGTGGAGCTGAGCTGACCCAGTGTGGCAAATCCCAGTGTGCACCTGGTGCCTGGGAAGCATTGCACAGGACAAAAGCACAGCCTGACACACATTTGTATGACGATACTTGTGAGGACCATCCTTTCCTGACTATTAAAGTAATGCTTCACTTTGCAGGAATATCAGCAGAGTGCAGCAACACAACATGACAATAGTACTCAGAGGTCAGCTACAGAACTGCTATTGCGAACTTGATCCATGCATAGGCATTGTTAATTTCATCAATGAAAACTATGACAAATAATGTTCATCAACAACCTTTTTTCCATTACTAAGATGAGACACTGACGAGCTAAAAGTGACAAAATGTATGTTCTGTTTTGTTTACAAAATGAGTCAGCTATTGGACTGTATGAGCAGTATGAGATTGGAGCGCCAACAACAATGGCAGTAAACACTCCGCACCAGGATGTTTTGCTAGCCTGCAAAAACACTTACACCAGAACAGCGTTGGCCATTAGTGTGACTTTTGAGCTGTAATTCGCCAGTAAATAAGCAGCCGTGTGTGTCTAACTGTGGATAGTGGAGATGGATCAATGGATTTGTGGAGTTAGTTGGTTGCTGTGGTGGCTGTTAGCTTGACAGGCAGGTTGGAGGCTCAATTCTCTGTGAGTGTAGCTGTGCTGTAAGTAAACAGTCTAAACTCAACTGCATCTTTTTGAGAATCTCATCATAACTAGAACTCGTGAACTATCTGAATTACAGCCCAGCAAAACTAAAATGAACAGAAAAAGAAACATTTATTTCAGAAATGTTTCAAAATTTCAAAAAAACATTCAACAGGAGGATTGGCCTGAAGTGAAACACTTTCATTTCAAGTCAGGCATTATTAGCCATGAAACACAGGTATAAACACTCACAGTAAGTGCTCTCTCACACACACAGAGGTCAGGCAGAATAAAGTCAAAACGTGGCCTTTATAATAGCTGCTTTTACCCACCCAGAGTAAAAACTGAGCAGAAATGCCACATTTATTTTAATGGGATAAGAGCAGAATAACTGCCAGTTTATTAAAATGTTGACCCAAGGTAAATGTTACACTTATCCATTCTCATTCCTGGGTCATCAAATACAGCAGTCAGTGGCCCTAAGCGTCTGATACCAATGCACAAGGCACCCCTCAGCATGTGCCTATAAAAGACACACCAGCTCTCAGCTTTCAACTAACTCCAAAGTCAACCCATCTGCAGCAATACTGGACACTCAGAGCAACTGATGTAGTATAGACCCTACTGTTAGTAAACAGTATGATGTTTTTTGGTGGGCGGGGCTTAGCTGGATGCAAAACAATTCTCCACAGACATTAGCTAGTGCTAGCTAGCGAGTTCTTTTGGCTTGTGTTAGATAGTGGTAGGAGATGATACAAGTGGTGCATTCCAGAGCACCGCACTCTGTCTGTGGAGACAGAGCAGCAGAGCGCCGAGTGGAGTGAATGTGTGATAAAATTAACTGCTCATTAATTCATATAGAAATATGAAGCTCCGTTTCTTTGACCAACAGGGTTCTCATTTTAGTGTAGAGCGTCAGACTGAATTTACAAACGCACCATGTCAGGTTACTCACTCTCCGGGACCGCCGCCAGTGTTACTTAAAAAAGTAAAAGTAAACACTGACTAACGGGACCAGACTGACCGACCTGTATGCTCTCACTCAGTGGATGGATGATTTGATAGGATTGCTGAAGGTGGGACGGCCGACTTTGTGGATGATTACTATGCCAATCTTTCAAAGGTGGACGACACTTCAACGGTTTCCTCCAGTTTGTTTTGCTATCGAGTTAATGTTAGCTAATGCACTAAAAAGTTAGCGTTACGGAGAAATCCAACAATCCTCTTAATACCTCCCCAATTTCTGATTATGTGGACATGATAACCCTTAAAGGATAACTTCGGTATTTTTCAACCTGGGCCCTATTTCCCCATGTGTATGTGTGCGTATGATTCATAGGTACAACTCGTTCTAAAATTGGTTCAGTATTGAGGGAGGCGGATGCAACAGGCAGCCGCGAAACGAGCTAAAACCGTAACGGGGGCAAATGCGTCCTGTATAAGTTTGCGCATTAAAAGTGCTTTTTTCGCCACTGACTGGTTCAGATCGTCAGTGCTATCTCTGTAAATAGCATACTAAGTGTTTCCCTGACCCTTCACCTCCTACCGGCTGTGACGTCATCTCGCGAGAGCTTTGCTTGTTGCCCGAAGAAAACAGGATACGATATACGAGGGCAAAGTATGCAACAGTAAATGTGCGTCTCGGAGACAATTCTAGGTATCAGTATTACATGCATATTAGTAAGACATATTAGTAATACTTACTCAGGGTCCAACGTTAAGGTTTTTTTCCAAGTACTTCTCAAATCTACCTGCCCCATCTAAATTCTTACTTGCCCTGCCTAAGAGGTTCTTTTTCTGGCTGTGTGGTGCATATTTTCGCTCATGACTTACATCTTACGTCAGCAGAGACGCTCAGCCAATGGAGACAGCAACACAGCAACACACTTTATTGTCCTCTCTCAGCACATTACATACATTGAAATGAAATTTCACCTCTGCATTTGACCCATCCTACTGTATACACTAGGAGCAGTGGGCAGCTGCAGTGCAGCGTCCGGGGACCAACTCCAGTTCCTTTGCCAATGCCAGTGGTCAGGGTCACTGACAGGAGTATTCACCTAACATAGCCTACATATCTTTAATTACATAATTATTTATATGTCTCTATGTATATTTTTACATAAATCCCCAATATTTAATTTGCCTTTAAAAAATCCACTTCCTTCATTTAATTTGACAATGTTTATTGTATTGTATTATATGTATTAATTCTCTACAGGATCTTGTATGTTCTTTAATGTGTGTTCAATTTATTAAAAGAAAAAAACAAAAAAATGTTTTGGTGAACCCTGCAGCAAAGTGAGCCCTCTTCCTCAGAGAGGATCTTTGCCTCCCAGTTTGTTCCTGGCGACAGAGCAGAGTGAATTGTCTTTCTTCTCAGAGGATCTTTGTCCCATGAGAGCAGGCAGCATGCTCTCCGTGTCCGCATTTAAAACAACTTTCGCTGGCGATTTGACAGTCACTAGAAGCACATTATGACCCTTCGTAAAAGTTTCTGTGTGGTACCTGTGTTGTAAGTACTAAGTACTAAGAGGCTGTCCGGTATGTGTGTGTGTCCGAGTCGGTGCTGCTTGCCCGATCGGGCATGTCTGCGCAGGGTCTGCTGGGCCACCGGCTATTTTTACTTGCCCCGGGCATTCGGGCAACCGTTAATGTTGGACCCTGCTTACCTGATGGATAGTTGACCATTTGGTCCCTGTGGTTTTGGCCGCCTCCTCCAATTTATTTTGGGCACATGATAAAAGGTATCCAGCACTGCCCTGTTGATCAGAGGGGGGAAATCCTCTAACGTAGTTACACAGCATTTGGTAGTTTCTTTATCATCCCAGGACACATCAAGACCATGAATATTGGGCAGCAGGTCCCACTCATTGCAACACAGACATTTTTCCTCTGTGGGCATGGAGTCACAGCAACCACAGGAGCACCACCAGTCCTCAGAGATTCGCGTTCGTGCAGCCACTGCTTCACCCTCATCCCTCGTCTGCTCACTGGCCCTCTCTCTCTATCCTCGTCTGCTCTTCAATTTGTAGGAGCTCCTCGTCCGTATACTCGGGCTCAAATAAGTACGGGTGGCCACTGTAATAAAAGGGCTCATCCTCATTCTTGAAATCGGGTAAATATGCAGCCATGATACAGATGCAGTAAAACTCCCAACTGTACTCCGGGACAACCAGCGCCACTCTGAGCGGCGCTCAGCATGGCTCCTCTGTTTTCTTCCGGCAACAAACAAAGCTCTCGCGAGATGACGTCACAGCCGGGAGGTGGTGAAGGGTAAGGGAAACGCTTAGTATGCTATTTACAGAGATAGCACTGGTGATCTGAACCAGTCAGTGGCGAAAAAAAGCACTTTTAATGTGCAAACTTATACGGGACGCATTTGCCCCCACATCTACCTCGCGGCTGCCGGCTGCATCCGCCTCCCTCAATACTGAACCAATTTTAAAACGAGTTGTACCTGTGAATCATAAGCACACATACACATGGGGAAATAGGGCCCAGGTTGAAAAATAGTTATCCTTTAGTTATCCTTTAATACATATAACGTTATTCATCCCTACAACAGGAAATACTTTTCCCCTAACCTGATATGAAGTGTGCGCTGCACATGTGAGCATTTTTGATGATCGCCTCCGTCCAGTCCTTTCGTATTATCTCATTTAACCATAGTTGTCTTTGTTTTTGTTGACGGGCAGTGTTGGGTGGTATGTGCTAAAATTTAAGTTTCGAGCCATGACTCCTTCTATTCTGGCTCCCAATAACACAACAAGATGACATTTTAAGACTCCTTTGTAGCCTACAGCCCTGTGGTGGTGAGTCGTGTTTTGCCTCCAGCTAACAAACTGACATCATTGTGATGTCGGCCCTAAAAGGGTCCAAACAGAGTGAGAGAGTCTGCACAGGGAGGAGGTCAGGGTGGATGGGTGGGTCAACATACACAGGACTGTCACCCAGGAAACAGCTGTTCATGTCCTGTGTGAAACCAAAATGGAACATATGGAACAAGCTGACACATCCGAAACTGAAACAAGAGGAGTAACTAGAGTGTCATAGTTTGAAGCTTAGTGCCACTGATGTAGCTGCTGTATTTGATGGGTTGGAGTGAGAAAGTTTTGGTTCCTCACACAAACAAAAAACACATGCATACACTGTGGATGGTGTGTGACCCAGGAGAGACGCCAGTCATTGCTGTTTCCAGCCAGGATAGTTCCACCAACCCAGGAATTTTAAGATAAAACATGATGTTTTCCTAGCTATAACCAAGTGGTTTTCGTGCCTAAACATAACCACACATTAAGCACAGCATTGTTGAAACACAGATTTTCAACATATCTGCTAAAGAACTGTAACAGCCATTTATCTATGTGTGTGTTTATTTATTTATTTATTTATTTTTTGTTTGTTACAAAACATTTTTGTACTTTGTGTGGCACTGTGGCAACTTCCTGTGGGAGTGCACTTATTCAGCCAGGTTAATGAGGCCAGGTGTGTATGAGTAGAGGCAAACAGTTTTTTGACCATGGCTGAGGCACAGCTGAGGTGTCTGCAGATAGGAGCAGTATTAAATATTAGGCTACCTAATTGCTACAGACCAAGGTGTTGTACCTTCTTGTGCTTAAACTGTGGAAGCAATAAATGGAGCAAAGCAACAGGAAACGTCTGGACATTGTTTTGTGAGAGCCAAGCCTGGCGCGCGTCAATTAATTGCACCTGCAGTAAGTGACAGTGGAAAGACACGTACAAGAATAATGTAAAAATGAAACATATTCATGGTTTACAGAAATGTACAACATTGAGTCTCTTCATTGAGTCTCTTCTGACGATTTCGTTGGTGTGTTCATCAATAAATGCAAGAGATTTAAGGATCTCTCACTTACACACATACAACATCTTTGTGGTGCAAAACACAGACACACACATTAAAGGTTTTTGGATTAAGGTGTGAAATACGTTGATGTCCCTTTTTTTCCAGAAAAATCACATTCAGGACTGGTCTCACACACACACTCGCTCACACACACTCAGTAACTGGGCCCAGCATCTCCCTTCCTTACCTTTTATCACAAGACGCTTGATTCATCATCCAACATCACTCCTGGATGTTATCATAGGAGCGTGAAAGGGATCTTACATCTCTCAGCCACGCACAGACAACCTGCGCGCTAATAAGCCTCACCTAAAACGACCAGGCTCAGCTGGCACTGTAGTGTCGCCAAACCCTCCAGCGATCTGTGGTACATTTACACTGACAGCCCGGGGAGAGGGCTACAAACAGACAGGAAGTGTGTGTTGTTTGTTTACTAGTCACGGTTGGCTCACAGCCATGGGGCTACCGACGGAGAGTCTCAGCTGCCCCGACAGCCAGGCACACAAACCAGGGTGAACCCATTGGCTGGCTGGCTTCGTCAGTCCCTAATGGAAAAATGACTGATATAGCTATGATACTACTACAGGGACTTTACAGTGAACATCTTTGTCTTGAAATACGATAAGCGCAGGGCTTTGTCATTTACAATATGGGATAAAATTAAGAAATGATGCAATTACTCTGAACAAAACAGTGCAGTAGAAACTACAGACCAAAAATATTACTGAGCCTACCCTTTTTCACAAACACTATCTTTTTACCATCAAAAAGTAACACTGTTCCTGCATACAAATCCATTTTAATACATATATTTTTAAGGTGAGCTATATATTTTCACTTCATCTCCATAACCGTTCCATAAATTCAGCTCTTTTACTGAAATTCAATGTTTTTTTTTTGTTTTTTTTTTACATTATTCCTCCTCATCATTTGTTTCTTCAGCATTCATATTCCTCTCAAGTCATATAAGTTTTCTCTCTTTTTAAATATCTCTTGGATACTTTCGGGTTGTAATTTGTTTTTGACTTTATACATGATTTGTACCATCTGAAATAGTCTCAGAATTTTACTGCCTTTATTTTAAAGCCCCCCTCCAGTCAAAAATGTGTTGTGCTTCTTGTTTCTTCGCTGTGATGTTTGAGCTTGACTGTGCAGAATGATGTATGTGCCGTCTGTTTTTACATTCATCTGCTGGAGGCAAAATGTCTCTGCTCTCATCTGAAATCTCAGTTTATAACACGGACGTATCAGCAGGATTTGGGACATCACAACGAGTTTGGAGGATATCATGGTCCAGTAGGTAAATTACACAAGTGCAATGTAGAAACTTGAAGTCTCCAGGTCACATAGACTTATAATAGACTTAACAGTGAAGGCGACATCTTGTGCCCAGCTGTTAAAGATCTACTATGCAGGATCTTACAATGATTTTACAAAATATAGACTCATACAGAATGACCAGCCAGAAGTGTGTTGCGGTGTATTTATCTGCAAAGACTCTGCCTGCACTTTCTTCTTATTTTGCTGTGGTTGGGACATTTATGGGCGCGTAGCCTCCAGCCAATAACAGCACTCAGACGATGTTGGGACATTATAAAAATGTAGCGCCCGGATCGTAGGCAGCACACATCCAAGAGGAAGCTATGAAAATCACAGCACAGTACAGAAAAAAATGCTAATATAATGAGGCCCAGTGCCAAGTGGAAAAGCTCATTCCAAAACGAGAGTGAGTGTGGGGCTGGCCTTTCACTTTGAAGTTTGCTGGCAAGCACTGTAGATAAAGACCAATGCAGAGATTGTTTGCATTGTGTTGGATAGGTAGGTGCCCATGAGTAGCTTAGTAATCCGACCAATCAATTGGCTTTTCCAGTACAATATGTGACATTTCTACAATAGTAGCTAGAGGTGTACATACAAGTAGTGTAGGAAGCAAGGAGCAACCCCCAGAGCAAAAAAAAAAAAAAAAAGCCAATTCTTTAAATGGTCACTTGAGGTTGGCTCCAGACATGTCAGTCTCCGAAAAAGCCCAACTTTACAGCAGACATAAACCTTTTTACAGCCTAGTAAAAAAAAAAAAACTTGCCTGTTTACATTTCATGAAGGCGTAAAGTTGTGCATATTTAAGGACAAGGCCACTCTGAGTGAAAGACTGTCTACCAGGTGTCACCGCTTTTCCTCCAAATATGGTCACTTCTGGCTCCAAAAAACCAAGATGGCGACATCCCCAAATGCCTGACTTGACGCTTTGAAACAGCAGTCTACAAACCAATGGGTGATGTCACAGTGGCTACATCCATTATTTTATAGAGTCTAGGGAGGAGGGGCCAAGTTTGAATGTTGTGTTTACAAACAGTAACCGACAATTCCTGTATAGTTTACCTTTAAACTTTCGAAATGAACGATATTAGTGTATTCAGGAATGTGGGATTTTTGCTGAGGGAGAGGGAGAATATGTAGTTTAAAGAATTCTTAATGATGTGACTGAACTTTTTTGCATAAATTTGTATTATACATGTCTTAGATTAGATTTTGATCAGATTAAGATTTACATGTAGATTAGATTTAGATTTACTTTAAGACTTTTGACTTCATGCACCTTTTATTTGATGGAAGATGTTAGTTCTTGTTTTGTTTGCTTTAATGGCTCCTTTTGAACTAAAAGAAATGATGGTGCATTTGTTTCAAGTGTTTCCCAAGTGACTAAAGAGTGATTTCTGATCCTTAATATGTTTATCTCCAAACAGTTTCCACTTAAACTGTATTTATGTCCCAGTAGGGTTACTTTCAACTCTCTTTTTTTTTTGCACACTGGGTTAGAGTCACCTGATTTTACTTTATGTTATTTCTGTCTGGCACAGTGCAGCATCAATATGCCTTAAGGGCATGGTGCTCAATATTGGCTTTATATTAGCCTTATGGTACTTGCAAGTATTTTCATCTGCTTTGACATATAGGCGTATTATGACTTTAATCCCTGTGTGAGAGTTATAGCATATAGGTGCTGGTTCATAGTGAGTTTATGTGATCAAATATCATTTGTGCTGTTTCCATCTCCTAAGGGATCCACCTAATGTTTCTACTAGGCCTCGCTTTGCTGTGTATTCTCAGTATCCCTTCATATTTAATCTGCTACATAATAGCCTGTATTAATTGACTGTCAGTCCAGGTCTGAGATTTAGAAAATAATTTCTACACAAAAAATCAAGCTGCTCGTAATTAGTATTTCAGGATATGGAAACTGAGCTCTTTTGTTGAAGAGTTTATTAAATCCAGTTCAACCTTTATTCATAAATGTGAGCAGAGTGAGCTGTCATTACCTCGTGTAAAGGGTAAACAAAACAAGAGATAAATAAAGGGGGGGGGGGGGGGGGGGGGGTAGACATTGATAGTGTGGGCGAGACAGGACACGCACTACACACGCGCGCATGCACACGCGCACGCACAGTCTGGATGTCCTCAGTTGCTAAGGCTACCTCTTTAAATGTAATGACACTTAGTGACAAAACAACATGTGTTGCCAATAAACCGATACAGAATCAATTAATGTCCGATTAGAGTATTAGCAGATGACTTGCAATGATGGCTGCAAACACGCACACGCGCGCGCGCTCAGACGCACGCGCTAAATGCTGAGGAATGTCATATCTCTTGCATGCCTTGCAAAACACCGCCCCACCTGCCTGTTGTCACACAGAGTTTATTCCTAAACAACATGAGGGTAATAAAGCAGCAGAATTCACCAAACTCACGGCAGGACTCACATTCCTGTCTCCTGTCAAAATGAGCTGACAGCCGCGTGCAGCCGCTCTCATGACAGGCACGTCTGCTGGACTTGTTTGACTGAAATAAATTGCACCCAAACCGCAAGAAACGCCAGCGGATGGAATGACTTAAAGTGTGTGGTGCGCATTCTCTCCACAGTCGTCCCAGCCTGCTTTCCAGGGTCTTACCTGAAAACGTGCCATTCTAGCCGCTTTCCATCTCAGCTGCCTTTAATCCCGCCGAGCCGAGCCGGGCTGAGCCGCTGTGCAGCTCGGCACAGCTGAACAGGTGAATGCCGGAGGTGTTCTCCAAATTCACCAAACCGTGCGTAACCGACCCTCTGCTTATCCAGGTGAACGCGCAATCACGGCTGATGTAGGTGCGTGTGTTAGTGTGTGCGTCTGGATTTAAGAGCCGGACACGGGGGGCTACACTGAAGTGAGTCAGAAGGCTCCGTCCGTTTCTCCGCTCGCTGTCAATCACAAATAGTCCCAGTTATGTCCCGGTGCTTGAGAGCCCCCCCGGTGCCGCTTACAGAGCGGCCGAGACTCCTCCTCCTCCGACGGCGGCGCTCTCACCGTCTGTCGTGGTCCGGTGTACAACAGGCAAAGTCTCTCTCTCTCTCTCTCTCTCTCTCTCTTTCTGTGTGTGTGTGTGTGTGTGTTTCCCTCGCTCATCTCTCTGTTTCACTCCTGTGTTATCCTCCCCTCTGAGATGGTTCCCAACATGAGAGAATCACTGGCTGACAAACTGAGAGTTCAGCAGGGGGTGAGAGTCTGAAACCCCACTGTCAGTGCTGCGTAATAGTGGCAGTAGTACCACGCAGTGATGTAATGAAATGTGAGTAAACAACAATGATACAAGAACAATCCTAAAAGTCCTGCACTCACATTTTCCATCACTGAAAGTTCTATCTGTTGCAGAGATGCAGCCAGGATTTTGGAAATATTGAGACCAACGATCCAAAGTCCACTTTGTACCTCCTCTATTCCTCAATTTCAACTAACAGACAGAAAACGTGGGGCCAGTGAGGGAATAATACTGAATTGTACCTAAAGCCTTACTACAGCAATTCACAGTTGCACTTCTAAAAAGTTAGGGTTTTGACAAGGGTCATTATGAGCTCCAAAACACTGGATAATGCACTTCGACACCATATTTCATTGGATGCCCTCATTTTACAAAGTGCACATTCCTCAAATGTAATGCAGGCTATCTGTTCAACACATTCTCACTCCGACCTCGTTACATATCCGCGTTTGGACAGGGAATTTCCATGTCCAGATACAACATAGAAGGTGCCCTGGGTGCGTTGGATGTTGGCGATCTGGGATGCTGTGTTAAGTTATGCCTGTTATATGCATTGTCTTCTTTCAAAATAAACTTCCGTTTTTACAGGAAATTTACTATTTACATACATACCTCCCTGCTTGGCACTCAGCATCAGGGGTTGGAATTGGGGGGTTAGATCTCCACATGATTCCCGAGCGCGGCACCACTGCTGCTCACTGCTCCCTCAGGGGATGGGTCAAATGCGGAGAACAAATTTCACACACTCAGATGTGTGACAATCAGTGGGACTTTAACTTTAATGGCCCGAGACATTCTTATTAGGGGAGATATGCTGCAGCTTCAGAAACACTGCCCAGAAAAAACACATGACAATACAAAACAACAACAAAAAAGCTCGTCCGGTCAACATAACAGAAGTTCTCTTAGCCTTAAGGGGGAGAGCGCTGAGCAGAACAACTTGATTTTTGACCTAAGAGAGATAAAGGTGAGAGTAAATAGAGTAAATAACTTCCACAGGAAATGGACCGTTTACATACAGTCTCTTTAAAAAAACAAACGCACTATGTCCGTACAATATTGCAAACTGACTTTTTTTTTCCTTCAACAATAAACACATGTGGTTACTTTTAGCCAACACACGCATATGGTGAGTTTAGGCAACAAAAGCACGTGGTTCGGTTTAGGAAAAAATAACACCACTCTCCTGGGTGAAGTTCCTGTCCGGTTGCGTTTCCCTCTGACGCCGCCGAACGCCATTAAACTATAATGACGACACACCTTAAAATAACTGAAAGTTCACTTGGTTTCACCAAGACAGGAGCACTGGTCGTCTGGGGGAAAGTCCTGTGCCTGTTTGACTCATCCACCACCCCAAGACTTTAGCTCGTTATACCACTTCCTTCTTTACTCCTATTAGCACATTGGTCACATGATCGCAGGCCTCCTGATTACCTGTGTTACATACGAATACTGATGTATTTTTACAGGTATGCAAACAAACAGTGCATGAGAACAGACTGGACACTGATGAAGTGCCCCTTTAGGTACAGAACTTGAGTTAAGGCACAACTAAGTGTCAGATAACTTTAGTGGGACAGTGTACAATATTTCCCTCTAAAATTTAGTGGAGGAAAAGAGGAAAGTAGCACCCAGTAGAAGATGGCAAACAGTGGTAAAAGCAGAGAATATGAGCCAGAGTTTCTTCTCTACAGCGAGAAACCAGAAACAGTTTTATTTCTCACCACAGTTAATGTCTCATCAATCAGCCTTATGGGCTTCTTTTGGACAGCATTTGATATCAAAATCATTTCAGAGTGAAAACAATCCAAACGCAGCCCATCAGCTTGACTGATGATGCATTAACTTTAATGAAAAATTAAATTATTTCCAGTTTCTCTCTATCCATTTTGGTTAGCTGAATGTTTAGGTGGTTGTTAGGCGGCTTGGTGTCGTGATAAATGGTGTTAATTTCTCAGCTTTTCCCAAAAAAGGATTACATTATCTAAAGTAGTGTACTTCGTAAATAATCGCCTTCACACCGCTAATGGCTTTAATAATCAGCTATAGTTACATGTAGCTTTAGTTTCTTGTCACACTCATTCAGTGAGAGAGGGTGTACATGTTTTCAAAAGATGAATGTCTCATTTTAAAGTCAAGTCCTTCATTTTATTAGAAGCGGGGAACAAATTGCAGCCGGGCAAATGCAAGCTGTTATTTTCACAGGCCGTCCCTCCCTCGCTAAATTTCTGATTTATGCATTTACTGTTGTCTATTGACTTTTAACCACGTCGGACTGCCTCTGTGAGAAGCCCTGCAGCTTTCAGCACTCTGAAACATTCATCAAACCCAACAGTTGTAACCCAGGAAAATTCTACAAAACGGAGTTTGATTTTGGAATATCCAAATGAGATAAAACTTAAATGAGGAACAATTATCGACCGTGAGGATCTGCACTGGGGTGACTTGATCTCCGCTCGGCTCTGCAAAGTGTATTTTTCTTCTCATGAATAGAATATCAGCTCATTTCCTGGGTCATCTGCTGCTCGGGTAATTGGCTAAAGGGCTGAGAGCATACTGAACACATCTAACCTCCATATCCAGGGAAAGGACAAAAAAAAAGAAAGAAAGAAAACACTGTTTGAGTGTCACTTATAAGCATAATAAAGTCTTAAATATTACAAACAACCAAACTACACTGCAGCAAGTACAATCTATCATCTTAACCCATCAATGGATGAAAAGGCTGATTGCTTATTTTTCAATACAAAGCAGCCAACTCTGTACTCTTTCAATCTCTTCCATATTTATGGATAAGCCTAACTAATTTTAAAGTCAATCTAGAGTTACAAACTTTAACCATTTCTAAATTGGGCTTCTTAAAGCTATAATCCTTAAAGTTCTCATGACTCCAATTCTGTTGTTAATATAGTCAAATAGTAAAATAGTCATTCAATTTATTTATATTCTGTAATCATGTCTCTATATAGTCTTTATAATTGTTAGTGGCAGGGTCCGCCATCCCATGAGGAAACGATGCATGATGTGGCTAATCAAGAGTTGTTCTTTGTGATTTAATCTCATTGATATCAGCCTCACTGTTTACTGTTCACTCTCCTACAGCTGTAACACAGCTGGATTAGGTTACTGCTAAAGCTAACCCAACATTTCCCACTGCGGCTGCTTCCCATTAGAAGCTTTTAATTGGAGAAACACAGTGTGGGTTTTTTTGAGAAGGAGTCACAGGAGGCAGGAGTCTATTTTTCACAGAGGTTCGCGCTGACAGCGAACGTTTATCAAAAACATGTCTAAAAACGAGACATGCTTGCTTGACTGTCCTGACATGTAAGCTTCATTAAAAGTATACAGTATCTCACGTAAGTGAGTACACCCCTCCCATTTTTGCAAATATTTCATTATATCTTGTCATGGGACAACACTATAGAAATGACACTTTGATATAACTTAAAGTAGTCAGCGTACAGCTTGTATAGTACTATAGATTTACCTTCCTCTGAAAATTACTCAAAACACAGCCATCAACATGTAAACAGCTGGCAACAACATAAGTGAGTACACCCCACAGTGAACATGTTCAAATTGTAGGCAAGGGACAGTTGTCTTGGTGCTCTTTCAACATGTGTGGCACCTTGGTGAAGAGCACCAAGACAACTGTCCCATGCCTACAGTCAAGTATAGTGGTGGCAGCATCATGGTTTGGGGCCGCATGAGTGCTGCCGGCTCTGGGGAGCTCGGTTCATTTAGGGAAACATGAATTCCAAGCAGAGCATGATCGCCCCTCTTCGGAAACTGAGCCACAATGCAGTTTTCCAACATGATAATGACCCAAAACACACCGAGTAGATGACAACTGCCTTGCTGAGGAAGCTGAAGGTGAAGGTGATGGACTGGCCAAGTATGTATCCAGCCCTAAACTCACCTGTGCACCTGTGGGGCATCCTCAAGCTGAAGGTGGAGGAGCGCAAGGCATCTTCACATCCATCTGCTCCATGATGTCATCATGGAGGAGTGGGAGAGGAGTGGGAAGCGGCAACTTATTTCCACCTCTGCATTTGAATAACATTGATTTACTTATCCATGGACTGTACATAAGAAAACTGGAAGTAGCCCCATACTGTAGAAATGTTGCAAAGAGTTGTGTCACATGTTTTGTTGGTCTTTTAACAGTAAAGTGGAGCAAAGTAAAATCAAACTACAATAATGCGTGATATTAAGAAGACATGTTGATTTAGAACAGCCTTGATAGCAGCATGTTATCAATCAATCAATCAATCAATTTTATTTATAAAGCCCAATATCACAAATCACAATTTGCCTCACAGGGCTTTACAGCATACGACATCCCTCTGTCCTTATGACCCTCGCAGTTATCAGTACTTATTGGTTATTGGCACACCGCTTGACACTTGACAAAGGCGTTGGTCACACTCGCGGTACCGATTGGCAGGTATTAAAGTCAGACAGAGGCGCTGCGTCTATGTTACCATCGGCACTGCAACTGATGATAGATTTATTGATGAGTGACATTACTTTATTACATTCAGTATATACCAAAAAAAGCTATTTTTTACAGTTACCAAATGTTATAAGTTATTGGGCTTTTGGGGTTAAGCAGTTAAATGCTGCTCTACAGTAAGGCTTGTGCTGCCAAGTGTGTAGTTAATCATTGTTTCAAATTGCACTGCAAGACTCTTTATAATTAAAACAGTAAGGCAGTCTCATTTACTTTTTTCATTTGGCAGTATTAACAAGAGGAAATAAAAAGGGACCATTAGGAAACTATTAAAAGACAAAAAAAAATACTTGTATTTCTTCATTAGTTTTCTTTGCTTTTAATTCAGAATCATATTATAGTCAAAGCTGATGTGCACATCACTATTACTTTTCTTTGAAGACACTGCTTTAAAAACCTCTTTGATTCCCAAGTTCAAATCTTAAGTCAGCCGTCCTCATTCATATTGTGCATTGTCCTTGTGGTTGTGTGTCATCTCACTTGTGTAATGCAGCTGATGATAAGACACAGGCATGTTTCAAGTCATAATGTCACAGATCAATAAATCAATAACACATAAATTGCAAATAATTCCCAGCACTCAGAAACAGTGCAGTGGAATACAGATCAAACACTGATATAAATAAATCTAATGTTGCAGGCTGACAGATTAAAGTGAAAAATCCCAGCTTTATGAGGTTAATTCTTTTATGCGCATCTTTTCCTGCCTGCTCATGTTGTATATAAACATAACACATTCAACACTGGATGAATACTGAATGAACACATTTGCATTATGCTTATTGAGAATTCCTCCTAAGGTGATAACAGTAGAATGAGTGTTAATGCGCATCCTCCCTGTATTAGAGGAGCGGCCATTATTCACAGCCAGTGATGAAGGCCGGGATGGTGAAGCCGTTTGTCTGCAATGGGAATAAAGCGATCCGTCATATAAAACTAGTTCTGTCAAGTGCAGCCTTATCTATTCAACATTAAATGCTACTGACAGGATAATGCACTGACTGGTCTGAGCGCAGCGGACTGTGCGTGACAGCGAATGTCCCCAGCGAGTTAGACATCATCAAAAACACTGGAGCCAAAGTTAGAAAGATGCTACACTTCTGATGAAAACACGTTGTTGTTTACAGCGGCGGAAAGGAGAGAGAAGGTTACATTCACACACTCACACCTGAGAGATGCCCAGTATAACCACAGTTTTGTTCTATTGGCCTCTGAGCTGAGCCATCAGGTCTTATGAACATTACAGTAGGTGCTTCGGTCAAGGTTATCAGGGACAGTGTTTCTCTTTTATTGTTACTCCCCAGATGTTTCCAGTTGACTGGAACTGACTACAGTCCGGTAATAGGCATACTTGTCTATCCCAAGCAGGGATGTTAATAATTCACTGTTTAACCATCAACAGACCTATCAGTTAAGTGATCAATGATCCAATATAATTGATGCAAAATGAAAACATTCATCCTTATCATAATCTCTAGGACACACCTTTATTTTGAAATTCCGTGTCACCTTCAAACAGCACCAGGCAGATGATGGCAAGCAGCCAAGAGAAAGACAATGAGGATAACGTTATTTACTCAGGAAATAAATAAGCAGCATGGAATTATTTTCAATTTTGGAGAAAATATGGGTCAACAGACAGAGCACATGCCACATGTAAACAATGGCGTTAGGAGATAAAATACTTGGGAAACATGACATACTGGCCTGGCCGAGGATCTCACTCTGCTTCTTGCAGCAACATAGCAACATTAGCTGCTCTGTTTCAACAATGTCAGGTTGAAAAACGTTATTAAACAACATTAGCCTATATTGGAGTCATGCTTGCGTTCACCTGATAAATAAAAGCCCAGTATTCACTCTGTTTTAGCCCAGTTTTGGTCTCCACCAACTCCTGAGGAAAATCTAGATCATAAGCTGCTAAATGTTCCACTGTTTTCACCAGCTAGTCGCTTATTGTGTTTGTCCTCTGTTTGATGCTGGGCAGGAAGTGTGCACTGGGATTATGTGAGCTTTTTTTGCTGAATACAGCTAGAAAAGAATTAATGAGAAGGGTGAGAGTGGCTGGACTGAAAAGAAGAGAGAATTTACAGTCATACAGAATTCTCTGTGGGTCCGTCGCTATAAACAACCCCTTTCATATTACTCATTACTCATCTGATCCACTGTAATATAAATATAAAATAATAATATAAATATAAAAATATTGTGGAGTGCAGCTTTAAGTAATTTGGGATGAAGGACTTTTAATGGTAACAGACATACTGAGTCCCTTCACTTAAGTGAAGACGTTGAGTACTTCTTTTACCCTGCTCTTATGCAACCAACTGCCACTTTATCAGATTTATAGTTGCAATTAGAGGGACCTGCAAAAAAAAACTACACCATTTTAGCATCCAAGACTTCTGCTGGATCTGCTGTCACCAGAAACATTCAAGACTCTAGGCATTAAACTATGTTTTAATGAAAGAGAAAAAGACATAGAGAGAAAGAAAGACTGGTTGCACTATAATAATCCCCACTAGGACATAGCAGCTCAAAACTGGTGGAATTAGTTGATAAAAAGTGGAAGTAAGATTTCATTGCCAGATTAGCAAACTGACAGGACTGACAGAGCCTAGAGTTCTCCAGGGTGGCAATTATTCGTGCGGGAACATAAGAAACTGCTGCACAGGTGTTTTAATGTGAAGATATGTGCTCATATACATGTATTTACTCAGTATAAACTATGGAAATGACACTGATGGAAACCAGCCTTTGCTTGTAACTGCACTTATTTAACAGAAATTTTACATTTTTGCTGTGACACATTCTCAGAGAGTTTTTCCTGTGGCCTTAAATTCCTAAATGTGTTCAATGCACCAAAGTTATGAACCCTTAAGAAATAATTTTCCCAACACATTCCTAAGGTCAAGCTTGTCAGCATCACATTTTCATCATTCCACCAAGCAGAAGGTGTCCTCCACATAACATTACTGGGATGATAAATTGAATCACCAACCCTTTTATTAATGACAGGGGGGAAAAACACAGTTTGGGCTAAATTGTTCAAAGTCTGGATATTTGTAACATAATAAATCATCTGAGTTTCTTAGACAGGTATCACTTTTAATGTGAAACAATCCCGAGCTGGACCTAACTTTGAAAAGGGAGAGTCAGCATCAATCAGCCTCGCTGACAGAATGCCAATTTCATCTTTTCAAAAACAGTCCTCAAGTGAGATACAAAGCAAACAAAACAAAAGACAGACGAAACAGCTGAAAGACAGACAACGGCTCAAGAGAAAGTAGTTTGCAAATAGCAGACACCTGTCTTCCTAGTGGGATTTAAGCCTTTTCAGTCAGTAAATCAAGGATGAAGATGAAGACAATTATATTCTGTCACAGTGAAATCTGTGTTTGTAAAGTAAAGTATGTACTTCTTGGCTGATTGACTTGTTGCTGAATATTCTGTTCAGTGTTTGGAGTTCTTCCCCACTGAAGTGCTACTCAAAAATAAAGCTGGCAGGTCTGTTGAAGTGAGAGATATGAGTGCAGAGTCAAAAATTCAAGGCTAATTATAAAAGGAATAAACACAACCTCAGTAAACACATAATGTTGTTTATAGGCTATCAAGACAGCAACAGCAAGATGGACTTTAACAAATCAAATATTAGCTACAGGCGTATAGTATGATAACTCTGCATAGTGTTAGCAGTCAAGTCTATACAGAGCCAGGTTTGTGTGCTACTTTGATGGAGAGTGACAGTGAGAATCGACCATTCAGTAAAACCTGCCTCTCTTACTGACTGTTGCTACGACTGTCAAACTTGGCGTTATCGCATATATACTGTGTGGTTAGTAATTAAAACGGTGAGACATTTACCATTCCTGATTCTTAGGACTTGTTTTTATCTACAGGCTCTTCAGACAGAGGTAGAAAAAAAAATAGACTTGTCCATTCTAGTCAGAAACCATCAATTTTGCCAGCTAAAATGATAACCGACAACAGCAATCTAATTAAAGGTTCAGTGTGTAGAATTTGGAGGCATCTTTTTGTAGAACTAGTATATAACATTAATAACTACAGTACAGGCCAAAAGTTTGGACACACCTTCTCATTCAATGTGTTTTCTTTATTTTCATGACTATTTACATTGTAGATTCTCACTGAAGGCATCAAAACTATGAATGAACACATGTGGAGTTATGTACTTAACAAAAAAAGGTGAAATAACTGAAAACATGTTTTATATTCTAGTTTCTTCAAAACAGCCACCCTTTGCTCTGATTACTGCTTTGCACACTCTTGGCATTCTCTCCATGAGCTTCAAGAGGTAGTCACCTGAAATGGTTTTCCAACAGTCTTGAAGGAGTTCCCAGAGGTGTTTAGCACTTGTTGGCCCCTTTGCCTTCACTCTGCGGTCCAGTTCACCCCAAACCATCTCGATTGGGTTCAGGTCCGGTGGAGGCCAGGTCATCTGCCGCAGCACTCCATCACTCTCCTTCTTGGTCAAATAGCCCTTACACAGCCTGGAGGTGTGTTTGGGGTCATTGTCCTGTTGAAAAATAAATGATCGTCCAACTAAACGCAAACCGGATGGGATGGCATGTCGCTGCAGGATGCTGTGGTAGCCATGCTGGTTCAGTGTGCCTTCAATTTTGAATAAATCCCCAACAGTGTCACCAGCAAAACACCCCCACACCATCACACCTCCTCCTCCATGCTTCACAGTGGGAACCAGGCATGTGGAATCCATCCGTTCACCTTTTCTGCGTCTCACAAAGACACGGCGGTTGGAACCAAAGATCTCAAATTTGGACTCATCAGACCAAAGCACAGATTTCCACTGGTCTAATGTCCATTCCTTGTGTTTCTTGGCCCAAACAAATCTCTTCTGCTTGTTGCCTCTCCTTAGCAGTGGTTTCCTAGCAGCTATTTGACCATGAAGGCCTGATTCGCGCAGTCTCCTCTTAACAGTTGTTCTAGAGATGGGTCTGCTGCTAGAACTCTGTGTGGCATTCATCTGGTCTCTGATCTGAGCTGCTGTTAACTTGTGATTTCTGAGGCTGGTGACTCGGATGAACTTATCCTCAGAAGCAGAGGTGACTCTTGGTCTTCCTTTCCTGGGTCGGTCCTCATGTGTGCCAGTTTGGTTGTAGCGCTTGATGGTTTTTGCGACTCCACTTGGGGACACATTTAAAGTTTTTGCAATTTTCCGGACTGACTGACCTTCATTTCTTAAAGTAATGATGGCCACTCGTTTTTCTTTAGTTAGCTGATTGGTTCTTGCCATAATATGAATTTTAACAGTTGTCCAATAGGGCTGTCGGCTGTGCATTAACCTGACTTCTGCACAACACAACTGATGGTCCCAACCCCATTGATAAAGCAAGAAATTCCACTAATTAACCCTGATAAGGCACACCTGTGAAGTGGAAACCATTTCAGGTGACTACCTCTTGAAGCTCATGGAGAGAATGCCAAGAGTGTGCAAAGCAGTAATCAGAGCAAAGGGTGGCTATTTTGAAGAAACTAGAATATAAAACATGTTTTCAGTTATTTCACCTTTTTTTGTTAAGTACATAACTCCACATGTGTTCATTCATAGTTTTGATGCCTTCAGTGAGAATCTACAATGTAAATAGTCATGAAAATAAAGAAAACGCATTGAATGAGAAGGTGTGTCCAAACTTTTGGCCTGTACTGTATGTTTTCATTAGTGTATAATCACCTAAAACTAAGAATTGTTGTTTTTGTTACCTTAGAATGAGCTGTTTTTATTTACACACAGAGCAGGTTCTCTTCCACAAAGTTCGCCATGTTCTACAGTTCCCCAGGACAGACAAATCAAACACTGGCTCTAAATAGGCTAATTTGCTTCTTCACATTGGTAACTGTGGTTCTCGGAAATGCTTGGCCCTTGAAAGAAGTTTCAGCAGGGTTCTACTTTAATGAGTGGGTCAGAAATCTATTTGCCCAATGTCAATTTCTGTGAGCAGTTACTAAATAATAACACTAAAAACTAAATGGCTCTCGTTTTGGCACTCAAGCAATGTTTTTTGCAGACTTGCATACTTGAGCCTGTTGAACCCGCCTTGCTATTAAACTTGTCGCAAAAGGCGTAATACATAGCTAGGGTTGTACCCCCATCCTCTAAAGCCACCTAACTAAACTCCTGTTTCTACGATTACTGAAATGCTTCCTTGAGCTTCAGCTCATAAACTTGTTTTTACCTGTGGCCATTTTGTGCCCATTCTGCAATGTGCATATGCATCTCTCAACAGAGATGAGAAGGAGGCAACATGACTCACTCCTTAACTACTCCCATCATCAGCTCTGGAAAAAAATGTGTATAATTCTATTTTATCACTTGCCCATAGCACAAGTGAGTTGCTAGATTTGCTAGCCTGAAGTGGCGTTTTACTTGCCCCAGTGATCCTTATTGCTGAGCCCTGCTCAGTTCTGCAACCTCACCGCTAGTTGTGATTAAATCCTACACACTGATCCTTTGAGCTTATGTTAGCTCTATGAGCTGAAAACACTGTCTCAAGCTAAGTTTTAATGTTTCCAGCTGACTTGTTTTAAAATGGGAACCAGGATAAAGCATTGTTCTTGTAATGCAGTGTAATTAGTATGTCAAAAGTTCAAGATGAGACTTTCATTTCATTTTGATATCGGCATGTTTGGCTACTTGGCTTACCAACTCGGACAAGTAGATGTTAAATGTTTTATTGTTCACACTTTTAACATTACAAAGACAGTGTTTACAGAAGAGGACAAACAAAGTGTTAATGCAAACTATCACAAAATCTGTTACAATTCAGATGTGACTCAGTTCAGGGGCCTGGTGTCGTGGAAATTTAAAAACAAAGGCATATTTTAAAGATGACCAAATATACTGATGTTTTCACTTTGCATTGATGATATTGGATCATTGAGAATTTAACTGATTGATCCAGATCCATGTGTTGTTACATCTCCAAAAGACATCAGGTCTTTAAGAAAAACATTTCAGTTTTAATACTTAGCTAAATGCATTTATCTTTGTTTCTGTCAATTATATATAAAATTGAAACAGTAATTTTAGTCTCAGTTATGTAATAAAATCTGAAACCAAATTGATGCCCTTGTATAAAAGCACTATCATTGTTGACCACAATGTGTCTTTCCATCATGTTCCAATGTACGGATTATTTCTGACCAGAATATCATTGAATGCTTCATTACATCAAGGGAGCATGGGTGTCATTTATATTCTCAGCGCATGTATCCTGTAGCTCCATAGTGAAGTGATTGGCTGGATGATGCAAAGTGATGGGAAACAGGACACAAGCTGAAAAGCATGCAGTTTTGTTTTAAGGTTCTCCAGGAGACAGGTCAACCCCCGAAGTGGAGAGGATTACCAATAACTGGAGGGCAGCTGGATTGATCTCGGGCGCTGCCTGGAGGTTGTATTCCAGCTGTGATCTGGGGACTGGAGAGCGTCTGGTTTTTCATCTTGCTGTGTCCACTGCGACTGCTGATCAGCCCCGAAGTGAAGCGCTGAGCCCCAAATTGCTCCAAGGATGCTGCAGACCCTGCTCTCTGCTGTCTTTGATGAGACTGTTGTGTGTTCAGGGCTATGCATGTATACATCTTGCCCGGTGTGAGGCTTTCAATACCAAATTCTGTGTCCGGTGATGTTCAGGATCCTCTGTATTCCTGTTGAGTATTATAGTATTGTCGGCACTGCCGGGCTGTAGTGTTTTTCCCTGACTGTACTCTCATTATCCCTCAGCGGACCTGGGAATATCATAATTCTATTCTGGGCTTGCTTGCTCTTGCCAACTTCACGCCTGCCAAACCTGTAAGGGCAAAACAAAATCCTACAACACAGTGCATTATCCCCAGTAGCTGAGCAAGTCTGCCTACATGACACACAACCCTCAAATTGGCGCGTCCTCAGCTAGCAAACATATGCCTTTATTTACAGCGATCACGAGCGTCATTAAGCGTAGCCATTAGTCAGCCAGCGTAGGAAATGGAAGCGATCCCGCTCACTCATTGGCTGGGGAACCTCTTTAAGGGCTTTTGATTGGCTTGACGATGACCTCCCTGAGTGTGTCAGCGTGTGTGAGAACGTGTGTGTGTGTGTGTGAATTGGCGGGGGTGACAGATAGGAACACAGCCGGACCAGCTGGCTGAAAATCACCGCAATCTGCTGCCTAGTTTAGCTGGCATAAGTACACACACACACAGACACACACACACACACGTTTGTGCACACACATTCACACACAATGCACACATACATTAGCTAAAGACTTAAGTACATTCAATTATTCACTAGACATTATACACGAAGAGTGCCAATTAAGTGCTTGAAACGAGAAAAAACTGAAAAGAATATAAGTCACACGTGAAAAGTATCTGGAGAAATACAAAAACTGATTACTTCATAACATTTAAATTACATAAAGCTGATAAATATGAAGTCATCTGGAAAGGGCGGTCAGTGAATGACCATATACTGCAGCACTGACTAACACTCAGGCGCTAAAAATGAAACAGACTGATTTGTGTAATTTGGCTCTGACAGTAGCAATACACACTTCCCTTCCTTCCCCTGGTGAAACCACTGGTGTGTGTCCTCTCTCTTTCTCCCTCTCTCTGTAGAGAAGCAAAACCATTTGCAGGTCATTAAAATAATTTATTACAATTCTCAATATTCTCTTAATTAAAATTCACTTATCGCAGTTGGGGACTTGAGAGCAGGGCCATTAAGGAGACTGCTCTCTTGAGTGTACGTATAGGAATGGGTCTAGGTGTGTGTGTACAACATGTGTGTGCTAATACAAGCACCTGTGTGTGTGTGTGTGTGTGTGTGTGTGTGTGTGTACTGTATCTGCAACCATGTGTGCAAGCATAGCAAATGGGCTCTTAATCACAAGCTTTCTTGATTAAGCCATACTGTGAGGTAATTCATTTTAGGAAATATTAAAGTTTGCCATCAGGCGGTCTCTTAGTCCTTTAATCACCAGATATGGAGACTAAAACACACCATGTTTTAATCATGAATAACAATTCTAGTTAGTGAACAAACAATCTACTTCAAATAAGTTTGATAATTTACCATAGGATCCCAAAAATATTCAAGGAAAATAACATGAGTGGGAGTGCTGTTGTACTGAATATCAGCACGGCTGTGATTCAGTCATGGGCCAATGATAATCACATGCAGGGTAGGTAATTAGCCCGAGCCTTACAGTACAGCATTATGAATAACTAAACCAAAATGTTATTTTGCTCTAAGATAAACCTGCTGGATACCCAGTTTACTATGAAAACACACTTTTAACAATCACTGCAGCACTTCCATCAAGCGGCAACCCCGTTCACATTTGAACCAGTGGGTAATGTCACGGTAGCTACATCTGATGTTTTTACAGCCTATGAGTTTGAGTCATGATTTCTTGTTTCAAATCATGGTTCAAATTTACAAAATAAAAGCTATGAGGATGAAGATTAACTGTAGCCTGGTGAAACCATCCTGATCTCGCAAGCTCATATTCTTTTCGCTCCGCTGACCAGTCTGGCCTTGGAGTCACAAACGCGAATTCTGGCATCGGTTTTGGCTTACCGGGCCAGTCAGAACCATTTATTACTTTGGGGCAGGTTATTTGAAATCAGGTCATCGGAATAGGAGGGACAAGTAGCAGAGTGAATGCATTTTGTAAACAACCAACATGGCTACTGATTTTGAAACTGCTATGGTAAATGTGTTGAACAAACTGGAATGTATATTTTCTTTAAAAGAAAAAAAGGATGTGTTTGCCGTCCTTCCTACAGGGTTTGGCAAAAGTTTAATTTACTAACTGGCTCCGCTGATCGGGAAAAAGATGGGGCTCAGTGAAAACCCAGTGGCTATTGTTGTTTCTCCGCTAGTTGCTCTCATGGAGGAGCAGGTCAGGGAAGCGACCAAGCTGGGAATCACAGCCATGCAACTCGGAGTCCACAGTGAGGAGGAAATCCGCAAAGACGGCAACACTCTTTCCCAGACATCATCACAGCTCATCTCTGCTGCAGCTTGCTGGTCTGTTTACAGTGGCGTTGTGCTAGCCTAAGTCACACGTTTTGTTTACTCTGATTGGTTTTCCGTCTTTCCAATTGTGTGAAGGGGCACTTTGAGTGACAGCCATTGATTCCGCCCCTCGGGAATAGAGGAAATGTACAGTCCGTGTCCAGACCCATTCGCATTTTGCGAATTGGGTCTGGCAACACCAGGCTAGATTAACTGATCTGTTTAGCAAAATAGTGTCCACAGCTGATTGTAAGCCAACAAGTACTGCAAGGTGACAACTGTCGGTACTGGGCTTGGGCAGTACTAAGGTATTACAGTCTACCAAGGTATTTAGTAATCCCAAACAAATGACTTTCAATACCATGAAAAAAGGTCTTCTTTCTTTTAAACTGACACAGAGATGTGTTGAGTGCTGTATTGAGGTAATGTATTGTAGGACACAGCACACACCACCAGAGGTCAGTGTCTACTGGTGGAACAGACAGCTAAGCTAAAAAAAAAAAAGGTGAACTTGAGAGGTGGGGATAGTTGGGGAAGTTACAGGACAAGAAAAAGGCGTCTGCCCCTTTTGGGGAATACTGCTACAACTTTATCTTGAGATGACATCTCCAAACTACAAAAGCAGTTTATAGTCACAGTCACGTGATTTTATTCAACACATCTTCTCCGCTTAGTCCACTGATATGTTGGTAACCGTTGCAGCAGCAGTGTCAACCTGTCCTCCAGGAAGAAGGGCGCTTATTTCCCATCTTTTCATAATTCTACACACCATTAAGTATTTAAACCCAGCAAGACTGAATTTCATATTAGACGCAGCTTTTACATTTCTATCTTTTTTTTTTTTAAACAAAAATACCGTTCCACATCATTCACCTGGTGAAATGTCACAAAGGTATGAAAGAACAGATACTACCCAAGCCTTGTAGGTAGTAAGCTGAACATGCTAACGTTTGTTGCTTACATAACAGCAGACAAACTCGTTCTTTACTACACTACTTAAAATATTGTTCTTCTATTTTTGGTTTTGAGAAAACTAATAAAAAGCCACAACTCTTTGCATACCAAACACCAATCTAACCAGAACCCCATGAAATCATCTTGGGCGTACTGAGAAATCCATGCTTCATCTTTTATCACTTGTATCATATTCACTGCCATTTTTGTACTTCTTCTTTAAAGCCTCTGGAAACCCAAATCAACAATAGCCTTCTAACTATGTAACTTAGGGTCTTACGTACATAATATTAAACATGTAAAAACAATTAGAAATCAGTTTCCATCCAAATTCGATATATCTGTCTTTTATGTTTTTGTACATTCTTGAAATTGGGTTTGATTTGGCCGTGGTTATCTCTGAGATTTATTACGCAATAAATTCCAAACCAATATAAATCATCCGTCAGTTGTCTCATCCCGCCCCCCAGTGGCAGCGCAACAAAACCTTTCTGCTCCAGCTAAATCTGCCTCTTTGAGTCTGAGCCAACAAACAGCTTTCTAGTCTGATGTTTAGAAAATACAGATCGTAAACTGGCTGAACCGCTCGGCTGCGACCCAATGGAGGCTCTGCCTCAGGCGGGCTCCCAGCAGCACTCGAATCAGGTTGACTGGCTCCAGAGCCCGGACAATCCGAGCCTTTGCAGCTCGTGGAGCTGCAGGAAGAGGCGGCCTGTGAGCGGCCAGGCTTGCCCCCCGGGCCCGGTGCCGGTGTCGGCTCACGGGGAAAGGACGTAATGTGCACCCTTCCTCACCCCTAACCCCAACCCCAAGCAGTTAGCTTTGCTACGCATAAACATATCCCCAATCGCGGAGGTGATGCTGCAGGAAACAACACAATTTTAGCGAGGCGGGCAAATACTTCTACACAACGCCAGAGAGACGGCCGGCCGGCACCAGTCTCTCCCGCTTTGAGGGTCGGTGTGTGTGTCAAAGTAAAGACATATTTAATCTATTAAGACTGGATGTGTTTGAATGAAAAAGGCTATTATCAGAACAACGGAGCAGATTTATGTTTTCAATGAAAATGTATCTCAATGAAAAAAGGCAAAGCGCTAGCCTCCCGTTGTCATTGATCTCAGCTAACATTACATGTAAAAGTTATGCTAACTATTCTAGGAAGTAACATTAATATGAATCACAAAACATTTTGAAACTTAACATTCAGTGACCACCTGAAAGGAATCATTTTCAGCTGGCAGGGCTTCTGCTTCGTCCTCTGAATCATCAGAGGGCTCAAACATGTATGGCTGGATTAAATTTGTGGCAGCCATTGCTGAGCCAGGAATCAAAACGAGGGAGCTGTCAATCAGAGCGTTATCTGCCACGCCCACTCTGTCCTGGCAAGTGGTCTAAACAGCAAAATGAGCTGTTTTTAAGCCAGGTTTTCTAATAGTTATGAATGGTTATTTTCACTCAGACTCTTGTGGATGATAATGAGACACTTGACTTTGATATAATATATGCATTTTTACTATTTCAAGCTGTGTTTCCAAAGGCTTTAAATCTTATTTCTTTTCTGTACTGGCTCCTTTGGTCCCGAATTTTACTTTTTACTCTTTAACTCCATCTTTCACAGATGCAGAGTTTCAGCTGTAGCACAAAAAGGCATTCATTCCTTCAGATACCTTTTTATTGAGGGTAAATTCAACAGTTACGCACTAAATTTGACATACCACATACTCATTTTTTACAGGTACATAACTTTGTCAGGCAAAACACGGCATCCTTCCCTAATTTACCAATCAGTTTGCCAATTGAATCTATATTTCTATCAAACCCACTGATCAAAGGAGGCACCACTGTTATTTATAATGCACTTTCATTTTAAAACTATTTATCTATTTCTTTTCTTTTTTTATTATTTTATATAGAATGATAAATAGAATGGTACGCTTTACTTGTAAATATTTTATTTTGCATATTGCATATTTGCATATTTTACTTTTTCTATACATGTATGACAAACCACATCTAAGGGTATTTTTGATCTTTGACTTGCTGAATATTACAAGAAATTCAGTTTCCACTGCCATGGTTTAAAACCCCAATAAAAAGAGTTGGGAAAAAAATTGTTTATCTTTAATCTACCACGCTTGTAGTGATGGCACCTTTCGTACCTGAATTAATTTCTCGGTACAATGCTTGCTTTAATGTTCTTGATTAAAGCAACTGATCAGAAAGTTCATTTTGGCTATGTTTTGGTTGTTATGTGATCGATATGGAGCTATATTTATTCACATCACATCAGAACAAATGATGAGCCAAACAAGGCATCAAGAGATCAAAGACTTTATGAGTGTATTTTTTCAGGCTGCTTATGTTCCAACGTATAAAAACAGTCACCCCCAAATCACCCAATACAATTAATACCATATTTTACAGCCACTATGTGCGGTTTTTGAAAATGTCCTGCTTTGTACACCACTGCCCCCCATGCTCAAACGTATCTTTATTGGTATCATTAAAGAGGACTCCTGTGGGGACAGCGATATCACAGACTTTGCTGCTGTAGAAGTGGAAAAGGTACCCATGCACTCTGCACTCATCTGCCATACTTCTCCTGGTTTGCAGTCCTTAAATAAAAACATGCCTGTTGTCTTTATCTGATTGGCTGAGTGTGACTTCAAAAACCCCACTTCCACATTCCTAAAGTTCAGAACTAGATTCTCTAAAGTCCCCATTTCTGGACCAAATATATTACAGTGGGCAAATGAATTTTATAGGCGTATCAAACAATCCATTGTCCACAAGTCATTTCTGTAATGGAGTCGTCAGACTTCAACTCATCAAGTCCGCACATATTTCACATGGCATAGTATTTCCCAGATATGGGCCTGTATGCTGCTAACTGGGTGTAACTGACATACTGTATGTAAGGACGTATTATATGGACATGTTTACCATTATCCTGATGCACAGTGTGCAGCTGTCTATCATACATTTAAGCTTTAAGGTTCAGTGTGTAGGATTTAGAGGGATATATTGGCAAAAATGGAATTACAATATAGTACCCTGGAGAACTCTAGGCTCTGTCAGTCCTGTCAGTCCTGTCAGTTTGCTAATCTGGCAATGAAATCGTACTTCTAGTTTGTAACAACTAATTCCACCAGTTTTGAGCTGTTGTGGCCCAGTGGGGATTATTATAGTGCAACCCCACTTTCTTTGTCTCTCTATGACTTTTTCTATTTCATTAAAATAGTTTAATGCCTGAAGTCTTGAATGTTTCTGGTGACAGCAGATCCATCAGAAATCTTGGTAAAATGATCTAAATTTTTTACAGGTCTCTCTAATTGCAACTTTAAATCTGATAAAATGGCAATCGATTGCATGACAGCAGGGGTTAAAGAAGTACTCAACCTCTTCACTTGCACTTCTGCAGCTTAGCACTTTCCAGTAAAAGTGCTTCATTCAAAATCACTTAAAGGTCCGGTGTGTCAGATTTAGGGGGATTTCGGCGGAAATGTAACAGAAGATAACTAGAGCCCCTGGAGAGCATAGACCTCCGCCAAGCAGCTCGGATTTCACTCATTCATTCATTCATCTTCTAACCACTTCATTCTCTTGAAGGTCGCGGGGGGGCTGGAGCCTATCCCAGCTGACATCGGGCGAGAGGCAGGGTGCACCCTGGACAGGTCGCCAGACTATCGCAGGGCTGACACATAGAGACAGACAACCATTCACGCTCACATTCACACCTACGGACAATTTAGAGTTATCAATTAACCTAGTCCCCAATCTGCATGTCTTTGGACTGTGGGAGGAAGCCGGAGTGCCCGGAGAGAACCCACGCTGACACGGGGAGAACATGCAAACTCCGCACAGAAGGGCTCCCACGCCCGGGATCGAACCGGCAACCCTCTTGCTGTGAGGCAAGAGTGCTAACCACCACACCACCGTGCCGCCCGCAGCTCGGATTTCCCATCATGTTATTATTTTATCCACTTCGCCTCAACTGATCACCACCAACATTTTATCATCTGTTCCTTGTCCCATTATCAACCTTTCCTGAAAATTTCATCAAAATCCGTTCAGAACTTTTCAAGTTATTTTGCAGACAAACAGAAAAACAGACCAACGCTGGCGAAAACATAACCTCCTTGGTGGAGGTAATAAGTATGTTTTCTTTGTATAATCCTCGGAAAATATGAGTTTGTTACCTTGATATAAGGTAAGGAGACTGGGGAGGGTCCTTGTCCACAGAATCCACCATGTTGCACCACTATGATTCTATAGTGACCCAAAACGGACGAACCAAATACTGGTTCTGGATAGAACCATTCGCATTTTTGCATTTTTGTGTCTGGTCTACCTTTATTCAGTGTTTTTACCTGTTAAAATAATCAGGTCTGTTGGTTTTGGAGAGGAAGAGACCTCTGCGGATAATAAGTTATCAGATAAAAAAGGTGAGCCCACATTAGCATGTGCTAAGCCAGTGGCCAAACAGCATCAGAGAAACACTGATTTGTAATGTGAAACTAATTTATTCAGTGTTTTTACTGGTTTAAATCACCAGGTCTGTTTGTTTTGGAGAAGAAGAGACCTCTGCAAGTAATTCGGCTTCCAGTAAAAATCTCCTGCACAATGAACAGTGAAGGAATTTTAACCTGGTTAATGGTTACAACCTGCAATCCTCAGTGCTAGATTCCACTAAATCCCCCTAAATCTTACATACTGCTCCTTTAATGTACTTGTGCTATAAACCCATTTAATTTTAATTTGTGATTGAAGCTGAACATGTTTTACTTAATCTGACTTTGTTTTACTTTCTTTCCTTCTCACGTTAACTTACATTCTAAACTTGTTTTTCTTTAAGCTGTACATGCACAATTTTTATGCTGCTCGTACTGCTTTTATTTCAAAAACACTGACGGAAGCCTTGTGAAATTACATTTTCCCTGTGACAAGATCATTCAAGCTGACAGGGTGTGCAAATGGATCATTACTTTAGGTCTCTTTAAGACTTTTAAACTGTTTGGTTAGGTTGCAATGTATTCTAGTGGGTTTTCCCAGTTGATTTAGTTCATTTAGGTTGGGGTGAAAGCTGTCCATTGAACTCTGGTATGGATCAAATGGGTCCACTTACAGACAAGTGGTGCAACTCATATGTGGTGTGAAAGCAAAGCAGACCGACTTGTGGATTTTGTGATAAGACGTGATTGTAGCATAAATTCAAATGCTAAATTACTCTTTAATCCATGTATTGATCACAGGAACTCTCAAAGAACAGAAACTCAAGACCTTTTAGTAAACACCATAAAAGATCTGCTTGTCCTCACACCTCCAGTCATAATTTAAAAACTCAACCCTTCCATCAATTTGACTCTCTGTCCACTTTTCATCAGCATTATTGTTTCCACTGACACTGATTCTGCATTACAAGCTTTTCTGCTCGGCTTTAAATTCTCTGTATTAACAGAAACTGCAGCGAACAAAAGATGCTGCAGACAAACATTCAGCTGCAATTTCAATCATAAAAGCTCTAAACGGGGTTTGTTAGATACAACGGCTCAACAGTGGGGGCAGACAGAGGAAGCCGGAATCTGATGCTCTCCTTTCTCACACACACACCCTCTGAACACACACACAGGGCTTGCAGGGCGTGTGTATACCACTGTAGCCATGTGTCAGCTCCAGCTGCCTTCAGGCTCACAGGGAGTTTTTGAGGAAGTGCCTGGGTTGCCAAGGACCTCGGCGCATACTGTATTGTATCCCGGCTACAGTTGCTATGGCATCTGTATTGTCGCGCTGCCAGCAGCGATAAATGTATGCATGTTTCCCGCAGAGAGCAATCCCGCGGAGGGCGGAGTCATTAGCTAAACGAGCACTGCTTCAATGACACACACAAAGACACACAAGTCACATGGAAAGACACACATTCCAGTGTGCGCAGACCGACCTGCAGATACACACATCCAAAAATACTCACT
This sequence comes from Epinephelus lanceolatus, assembly GCF_041903045.1. Taxonomy (NCBI): domain Eukaryota; kingdom Metazoa; phylum Chordata; class Actinopteri; order Perciformes; family Serranidae; genus Epinephelus; species Epinephelus lanceolatus. Next base: position 14,936,064 of record NC_135757.1, on the reverse strand, counting down.
GTTGTAATTACCTCTTTACTGGCAGCATGATAAACAGTTAGTCAACTGGAACGTTTTGTCTTTTTATGCTCCAGTGTGTGTATGATCTGTTGTGTCCTTGATGTGTGTGTGCTGTCCTGCTGTGAGTTCATGTGTATGACAGAGAGAGGAATAAAGGGAGAGATAACTGTAGATACAGAGTAAGGCCTCAGTAATCTACGCTGCTGATGTTTGATTAAACTAACAATCCAGGGGGGTTCAGATCACTGTCAGCTCTCAAACATTCCCAAGTTGATCAACCAAATAAACTCAAAGCCCGTTTGAATCATACGACTGCCCCGAGTCAGACGACCTGTAAGCTTACCCAATCGTTTCATTTGTTTACTTATTAAAGACTTTTACAAACCATCCCAGAGTGAAATAATCCTAGGGGTAATTCAATTGCAGGTTTTGTTTACTTATTAAGAGCATTTTCACTCCAAGAAACGTTGGCCCAGTTTCCCCTGGTGAGCAAGCAGTTAACCTGCGTGACAGCCTCAAGTCAAGCCAACTGCACTGTAATAACTTCCTCTGTATTGTGTGCCTGTCTCAGAGATCATTTGAAAACATTAACTCACTCCTCTGCATCAGTGTGATAATTACAATTATTGTTATTATTATTTGAAGAAAATGTTCACCAGCTTTCGGTTTTTTAATTAGTTTAATTAGCATGTACCTGGACTATCTGCTGAGTTATGCTCACAGAAATGAATCATTTTCTGTCCTTGAAGTTCACTGAGGGATTTTTTAAGATTTGTAGAGGATGCATTTCACTAATACGTGTTTACACCTAATATCTGTAAATTTTACTTCAGCAGACTTTTTAAACTCAAGCAACCGAAAACATGATTAAATTCTTAATGGCTACATTTAAGCCCTTGAGCATTGTCTTGATTAAATATTGAATAAGCCAAAAGTGACTTGAAGCAAAGGTTCATTTAATCAAAGACTGAATTAATGTTTCCCAAACCTTAAAGGTCTAGTGTGGGGGATTTAGTGGCTTTTCATGCGGTCAGATTATAGAAGTGAAACTTCTCCCAAGTGCCAAGCGTGTCGGAGAACTACAGTAGCCAATGCAAAAAACATGAATGGCCCTATCTGGAGCCACTGTTTGGTTTGTCCGTTCTGGGCTACTGTGGAAACAACATGGTCATCTCTCTGAAAGAGGACCTGCTCCGTATGTAGATATATAAGGCTCATTCCATAGTAACACAAACACAACATTTTTTAATTTCAGGTGAATATACACGTATGAAAACACAGTTACAAATATTACATTCCATGTCTCCCAACAGATGCTCCTAAATCCTACACAATCGACCTTTAAGTATAGCTAGAGCAATTTACTGGTTGAACAGTTTTATTGGTCAATACTGGCCAATCACAGATATATCGAAATGTAAAAATCGATGTGTTTTTACAGAATATAATGCAGACAAAGATGTTTGGGCAATTTGGAAACAGTGTTTGTCCTGCAGAGCGTGCTCCCACTTAAAATACTGTGGCAAACAGCGCTTGCTTGAGACAAGACGCAGCTCTCAGCAGTGTCAACCCAGAAATGTCATTCAACACAAAGGACAAGAAGTTAAAAACAACCTACTGTATTGTGCTTTTCCATACTGTCATGTATATGTATATATATATATATATATATATGTACACACATACATATAATGTTAAAATATCATGTTCATATTAAACAAGTTCAATGTATGTACAGTTCTCCTGTGAGCAAAAACTTCAAGTTTCCTACCATTTTGAATACTTTTGTTTTGCTGTTTTTTCTACTTTTGAGACAAGCTGACATCAGACTGTAACAGGTTTCTTGCTTTTGGTCATCTGTTCCAGGCACACCACTTCAAGGGTTTACATTTGCACACTGCTACATGTAGCTACATGCTAATGTCAGGGAAACATTTAATCTTTGTTGCTGATGCCGTTAATTTTTCCCCAATTTCTGATCATATTCCTGCCGGAACATGTTCGGCTGTAAACACTTTGGTTTGGAAGCTGTTACTGGTGATTTTTCACAGTGGATAGTGCCACTGTTCACCATTACTGTCATTCCCAGCTGCAATGAGAGAGAGAGAGAGAGGAGAGGCAGAGATTCAGAAGACCCAGGAATGCTGACCAATCAAAGCAGACTGGGTTTTTTTTTTTTTCGGGAATGGTGCTTAAAGAGAAGGGAGCTAAAAAGTCCACTATTACCACTATAATAAAACAGAGTAAGGCTGTTAGTACCGCAGACAACCTTTGCCGTTCCTGAAAATCACAGCTACTAAAAAACAAAGCTTTAGCTGATTCTGCTGTTGTCAGCTAATATGTTCTAAAAAGTCCTCTAAAAAGCCTTTCTTGATAGTTTACCAACCCGAATGTGACATGAATGTGTGCTTCTTATCATTTTGTAACAACGAGTGTGTCTTTTGTCAAACGGGGATGATCTTAATTTAGAACAAACATCTTCTAACATTTTTTTCTACAGAAAACTAAAAGAGGACTTTTTTCCCTCTTTTTTTTTTGTTGATCAAAGACACAACACTTAAAGTGGTTCTGAATTATGTTACAAAAGCATACAATGGATTCAAACAACCAGAGGGCTAATTAAATTGTTTAGCCTGTCTCATATTTATCCTCTGAAATGTGCCTGCCACAGTGGTTGATTAAGCGGGGGGACTTAAAGCTAGCTTTCATCTGGGACACGACAGCAAGAGAATGTCTATCACTACTGGAAAACATGTAAAGAATGAAAATGATTTGAATAAGTAATTATAATAAAGCTAAAGAAATATGTATGATTTAAAGGAATAGTTTGACGTTTTGGGAAATACGCTTTGTTTTCTTGCCCAGAGTTAGATAAGAATAATATCAGTCTCATTACTGTCCATTAAAGCTGCTCTGATCAGTGTTAAATTAATACCAAATTTCTAAGGCTACATTCATTTTTCCAACATGGTGGCTGGGTCACAAACTTTCTAATTTTACAGCTAAATAGTACACTAAAATATGTTTCTGAAAACATATGAGGTGGCACATAGGCAATGGAGTAACAGGGTGATCAATGAATGAATAAGAATATGGATAAACTTATTCTTAGCAGACTCATATGAAAGTAGTATTAATCTTCCCATCTAACTCTTGGCAAACGATACGCTTATTTCCCAAATGTTTGAACATTTCTTCAATGATTACAGTATACTCTCTAATTATGTTTCCATTGTGTATTCCATCTTGTACCACTGTAACTCTTGGTTCGGTTTTGGCAGCAAATTTCTATACTTCTGGCAAATTAAGCAATACTGATCTCTTGATCCCTGGAATAAATCCAACAATCCCAAGCTGACATGGCATCTGCTGACTACTTGTTCCTTAGTGCTAAATGCAATAATCCCCATTAAAAAAACTTCTTCAAAACCACCTGTACTCCACTGTTGGTCTAAGAATTCTGTTGAAAAGTGACAGCAATATTTTGCCTTTTCCTCCCCCTCATGTGCACTCGTGTCCAAAAACAACATACATAACCACTCACTGAGTGCTGAAGCAACTGTTGCAAGTCCAAGCCCCTTAATGAATTTAATTGTAGCATAAGGGTGTGTAAACAAGTCAACTAACAGAGTACCAGGCCCTGCAGCTAGGAAACTGACCAGCCAAGTGAGACTGGCTCATTAAGACAAAATTCTGATTGATGTGCACTTCTGCCCAGGTCAAATTAAATCTAACGGAGTAAACTGAGCAAGACAACCACCACAGTTGAATTGGACGGTCTCTAATTAAGCTCAAACTATCCTGCAGAGATGTGTACATAATCAATGATTGAAAAACATTTGCATCAAACTGTTGCGTTTGATGATTTTGACAATTGGGCTCATGATGGTGGTTGATGGAAACAGCTGAATAAAAGTGAGCAAGGCTGCTATTCAGCTTCCTATCCAAGGCCTCCTCTTAAGTTTCATCCAGCTCATAAACGTTATTTAAATCAATTGACGGAAGACAACAGATGGTGAGTGTCTCTGTGGGAGGGAGTCGCTGCTCAGTTTTCACAAAGCCATAAAAGTTCGATCACTCTCACGCTGCATTTCCTAAACTGTAAGTCAGGATCCAAAGGAGACCAGGAGCTTGGGTTGTTTTTGGAAATGTGCCTATAATGGCAACCGCGCTCACCATGTTTCCGTGACAATACATGCCTTCAGTAAATCTCTTCCCTCCAATGTTTCATTTTTATTGGTTTAGTTTATAGCACAGGTACATCAGTGGCTTCAAGGTCCATTAAAAAGCACTGTAAAATTTTGCAAGAGGTAAAGGAAAGTGTCATCAGCCCTTAGCTCACTTCCTAAAACTGGACTATTACTGGATTTTTGGAGCCCTATATCGACTACATTTACATGCACACTAATATTTCCCTACTATTCCAAATATGACAATATTCTGAATTTGATATGGGTCATGTAAATGGCTTATTCCATCTGGACATTCTGAATTAGGCCTTTTTCAGAATGGAGGATTTTCTAATTAAGACGTGGGATATGCTGCTATTTTTCGTATTTCAGGATAATTATTTGGATGTGTTTTTGGATATGTATAAATATTGTAATGTCAACCTTTTCAAGAAGGTGGCTGAAGTAGAGTTGGGTGATAAATCAAAATATCCTCAATGTATTTTATTCTATGTGGGATGTATAAAATGACTATACACTGAGTAGCTGACAAATTGTCATGTCATTTTTTTTTTTTTTAGCCATCGGCATGAGACTTGCTTGGGAATTTCATTTCTCTTGCTCTTTCCTATGGCTCTTGCACTCTCACAGACCCACGCAAGTAAAGACTCCAGGGCTTGACGCTAACTTTTTTCCCAAGGAGCACATGTGCTCCTAAGTTGAAAAAGTAAGGAGCGCACAAAGAACTTTAGGGGCACAATGTAAATTGATCAAATAATGCGTTTTCCGTAATAAACGTGATGCAAATACACATTTACAAGCAAAATTATTTAATGAATTTGTATACAAAATGTACAGAAAGGTAAAATCATCAAGTTTTGAAAAAGCATTGCAATTTAATTTTGTCTTTAATGTTATTATCTTATATATATTATCTTTGCAATATGATTATCTTATATAATGTTATTACTATCCTAAAACAGGTCCTCCAGGTCCTCTGAAACTCTGCAGGACTTATTTCCATCCTGCCCAGCAGCAGCGGTACCGTGGCGAATGGTCAGAGGCGGTCCTGGCTAGTTTTTCGCCCTGGGCGAACCATCCCTCGCTCCCCACCCCCCAAGGTACGATAGCAGTGAAAGTATCACGGTTCTGAGTAGTATCACGACACCACGGCAAAAATGAGGCAGATGTGCCTTTTGTCATTTATAAAAAGATAAATCACTTTTCTATAATACATCAATGATATTTCAATGGAATAAATTACTTATTGACTTATTCATACTTCAAAAACAGCATCAATAAGTAATTAACATGGGGGGATCAAAATAAAAAAAATAAATAAGTAAAAATCAACCAGCCACCCTCCTCCCCTGACAAGCAAAGAACAGTCCCTCCATAAGTAAAGAACAGTCCCTAAAGTGCGGTGAGGTTTGTGGACCGTTACCTGCCACAAAGAGAGAAATGTGAACAGCTCATTTCTCCTCTGACATGCCACATACCTGTGTGCCGCCACGGCTCAGTTGTCCAGGTACTACTGGGCAGTCATGACACCAATGAAAGAGGAAATTACTGGAACTGGAGTCAGACTTCTTCTTCTTTTTTTTTTTTTTTTTTAGATATTTTTTGGGGCATTTTCAAGCCTTTAATTGATAGGACAGACAAGCATGAAAGGGGTAGAGAGAGAGGGAGTGACATGCAGCAAAGGGCCACAGGCTGGAGTCGAACCCAGGCCGCTGTGGCAACAGCCTTGTACATGGGGCGCCTGCTCTACCACTAAGTCACCGACGCCCCCTGGAGTCGGACTTCTCTGTCGCCGGTAAGCCGTTATCTTGCGCGGCAGAGCACTATGAGCCTCCGCCGTATTCCTGTCTGTGACCCCCGTTCAACCCACAACCACCAGGATTCGCCTTTGAAACGTGATAATAGGGGCGCCCCAGTGCCCACTCCACTAACTCAACGTGGAAATGAATGGTAGTCTAGAAAACTGGCGAATTTTGCAAAAACCATCCCTGCCAACGGTCCCTAACTGTGGAGAGAACGGAGCAGGCTCAGGAGGTCCACCGCTTTTCCCGGTCCCTCTACTCCGCCACACTTTGACTTATTCCCACCCAGCTGACAGCCTGGCCGTGGAGAATGGTCCCTAACTGCGGGGAGAACGGAGCAGGCTTCCCCGGAGGTCCACCGCTTTTCCCAGTCTGTCTCCTCCACACTTTGATTTATTTCCACCCTGCCGACAGTGGGACTTATATTCATTGTGCCGACAGTGGCTTGGAAAACCGCCCAAAACCGTGTCACACGGGGAAGAGGGAAGAGGGAAGGCAGCTGGAGTTCCTCCAACATTTGCGGTTAGATTATCATATTTTTTTATCGACAAAAATATAGGCTGCTTCGGCTGATTTTTATATGTGCACATGTGCCCCTTAATATTTTTTACAGTTCGCACACACCTCTTTTTAGTCGCAAATGCAAGTGAAACGTTCGCACTGCCGAGCCCTGGACTCACAAACATGTTACTTACAAACATAGCTTGCGTCTATATATCTGCAGAGCTCAAGACCGCAACTATTTAATAGAATTCTGTGACCATGGAGCACCACTGCAATTTGCAAATATTATAGACTGTAGAGCTGTTGGTTGGTTTCCAGCTTACAATGAATAAATCCTCACGTTTAACAGTGCTGTGGTATCAGTTAAACTTAATAAGTTTAAAAATAGTGTGCACAACGCATGTGTTTGTGTACCTGCAGGACTCCAGACCACAACTACTTAGTCGCATTTTGTGACTATGGAGCATCACAGCGACCTATAAATATTACTAACATGTGGACTGGAGAACTGATAGTGTGTTCCTAGCTCACAGTGAATAAATCCTCACATTTAAAGGTGTAGCGGCAACAGTTTAACTCTCTGCTAACTGCTTACGTCTTACATCCAAATTCACAGCAAAAACATCACATCAACACCCACCCGAGACGAACCTGGTACCTGGTAAAAACACCTGTGGTTTCGCTTTGACCTATTTAATTATAAAAATACAATATTAACATGATTATAGCAGTACTTTATTTAACTTTATTGACAGAAGCTACTTAATTAAACTTCACTGAAACTATAGTTCATTTAATAAATTTGTATTTTAGTAGTCTAGAGTAGATCTAGAGGACATTTCAAAATATTGAGATATATAGTGTATCGCAATATAGCCTGAACATAGTGGGATATTATTTCTGCGCCAAACTGCCCAGCCCTTGGATAAAGTAATGAAAGAGGGAGGCTGTGGTTATGCAGTAGAACAAGTCTGCCAACAGTGGAAAATTCTGAAAAAATCCTATCTTGATGCGAAGAGGCAAAGTGGGAGAAGCAGCTCAAGCCATTGCTCATTTCTGTTTTCTGATGTGATAAATGACATGTTAGAGCACTTAAATCAGAGTATGCATGGCTGCATCTACAGGGGTGTATTAGTAGAATATTAATTTTCATTAGTCATGTAAACAGAAAATTATGTGCATGAAAACAGTCAGTGACACTTAAGAATAATACAAATCAGATTACAACATATGAGCCGAGACTCCTTTTGAAATGAGCACTTAGTGATAGAGACAAATTTGTGTCAATATATTTTACAGTTTAACTTTAACATCGAGATTACAGTGACCATAAATGTAACAAAAAAACAACAACAACATACTGAACAGGAAACTTACTGAAACTGAAAGCATTTTAAATAATCACTATACATCAAGTACCAAATCCCCCTTTCATAATTCAATACTATTTTCATATGTATTCAATTATTTAGAAAATACTATAATGTAGTTGTAAGCAGATAGCCAATAACATCTGACTTTACTAAAAACTAAAGCTGAACAATCAATTCGTCGATCAATAAGAAATTAATCAACAGCTGTTTTGATAACTAATCCTTTCAGCAATTAAGAAAAAAAAAGACTTCCAACACTGAGGTTTTTATCATTTATTTAGCAAAACTTTCAAGGGCAGTGGATGAAAGAATCCACCAAATGGCTTTTGATTTAAAAAAAAAAAAAAAAGCTAAATCTGTGATTTTAATTTTAAGATGTAAACTGTGTCAGAGCAGGTGTTGGTTTGAAGTCAGCACCAGACTGCTGACTTCGACGCAGTAAAAACAGACTCTCCCTGAGCAACGACACAGAGAATAAATAGATTGTAGAGGGGACAAAGATATCACACAGGCACATAAAAGTAAGGAGAGGAAGAAAAGTTATTTATATGGCGTTATCTATGGTCCTGGCTCCCTGTTCCTCCTCTCAGTTTTATGTAAGTTGAAAAAGGGTCCCTGTCTGATTCAGAGGCGTGGAGGGTGCAGCGGAGGTTCTGGAATATAATCTATTTGCTAATTATAAACCAAGGCTAAAGCACGACCAAGCTGCTCCGCTGAGCTCAGGGCTATACCCAGAGGCTGAGGAAGAATTAGCATAGTCTGCACACACACACAGAGATGCACACATGCACAGAGCCTCAGAGTGATTAGACCCGCCCTGAATGTGAACAGCAATTAGCTGCAATCAGAACCCTGTCCCTCTCCTCCCCAGCCCTCCCACCGTCTCTCCCTGTGTCTCTCATCCCTTGCTCTTTCATCTGCATGTCAGCCCTTTCACTTGTTTTCATCTTGATTATTCTTAAAGTGATCCCTTTACATTTTTTATTTCACTTGGCATCTTTTCTTCAGAACACACAGATCGTTTTGCTGCTGGAGAAAGCAGTTAAGTCAGTCCTTTGGCTCTTAGACGCGCGAGAGAAAAAACCTTGACATAGTAAAAAAAAAACATGGCAATTGAAAAGCCGCACAAAAATATCGTCATGTACTGTATACACTGGTAAATTATCAGGAAGAAATGAAAAAATTGATACCACGTAAGCCTAATTTCTTCACTGTTGTATTGCTAATTTTACTTAAAATGTTAGTAGGCTCCACCACTTTTATTTAACATTGGTTTATTAGAAAATTTGAACAGGTTTTCTTCTACTCACACACAATTTTCAGACACAATTCATACAGTGTAGTGATTGCACTGTTCACCTCTCCATCATCTGTTGCTGTCCATCTGTCTAACTGAGTTTTCACCTACGGTAAAATGTTGTTAACCGTTTCAATTTGTTTTGTAATTGTAATTGTTCATACTCTATTAAACCCCAAGGGGGAAATTCAGTGATGTCACTCCATTGTCATAAACATATAAACAAAGGCCCAAAATACACACACACATGCACAAACAGGACCCTTTTACATGCATTAAATAGAGAGAGATGAGATGAGGGGAGAGAGAGAGAGATGCCCATGGACAAGCTCCCCGAGCAGTTTGGGGTTTTGGTGCCTTGCTCAAGGGCACCTCAGCAGTGCCTAGGAGGTGAACTGGCACCTCTTCAGCTACCAGTCCACGCTCCATATTTTGGTCCGGGCGGAGACTTGGACCATCAACCCTCCGGTTCCCAAGTCAAGCCCCTATGGACCGAGCTACTGCTGCCCATGCCACACCATGACGTTATACAAAGTGAATTCTCACAGTACACACTGGGTCAGATCAATGTAACTCTGCAGCTGATCTGATGTGTTTGGGGCACAATCTACAGTACCTTAACAGAAACAACAAACAAACAAAAAACAAAAACAAATCATTGTCTAGATCTAGGTCGCATCTTGCCTCTGTTCCATTCATTAAAGATACAAAATTACAACACTGCCAGCTTCTTAAAAAATAACCTCTCAAAGTGGAAAATTATTCAGGGTCAAGAAGAAAAAATCTTTAGCCCCAAAAGCCAAAGTCTGATAGGGCCTTACCAGTGACCTGCTGTTGCAGTGTTTCAGTGTGAAAATTGTTTGGGCAGCATAAGAGCATGAAGCTAAGGGTGAAAGCATGTGTCACACGCCAAAAGCGTGAGAGTTGGCAACCCTGGCAAATGTTGCAACACAGCTGAGCTACGGTAGTGTCTTTTATTTTGCTCTCTCCAGGTCTCCGTTCCCTCAAATGTTGGCACTGTCAGTGCAGCTTGCTATTGGTCAAGGTTCACCAAAGTTGAACTTGACACAAAAATGCAAGAACATTTAGGCTATTTTGCCTCTGCAAACAAAACCAAAAATAAGAGTTTGTGTATATCTGGTATTAATGTGTGTTTTGGTGATCTGAACACAAGCAGAAAGCCTAGACACATCGCCTTTCACATCTGTGTGTGTCAGGCGCCTTCAGCTGACCACTTATGTTAAGATGTTGTTCCTGCCTACATCCCTACATTACAGGGTCAAAGGCCTCCGCACATAGATATTATGTCCACACTCTCAGTAGCTGCTCACTGGTCACATTATTAGCTGTGTTGGTACAGCTGGAGATATCGCTGTCAGCAGAATCCAATATGTCTCCTTCCATCAGGCAAAATGATGGATGGTAATGAAACATGTTGTCCAACTTGTTGTTAAGCGGGCAAGTTTTCAAGTGTGAGCACGGTGTCAACAAAACAACCACCATGTCTGCACTGATGACATTAATGACTTGTCAGGGATGAATCAGGACGCATTAACATTTACTCTACAAAATATACAGTATGTGGTCAAATGCACCCCAGACCCCCTTGGCAAGTGGTTTGAGTGATCGTATTACAATGCGTCTTGGTGGCCGTTTACACTTGTATTTAGTTCTGTCCACTTGTGATCAGATTGTCAAAGATACATGATAATACTAGGCGTTAATAGACTTCAGAGAGTGATTCCATTGAAATGATCTGAAATCACTGCAAAATTTAAATGCTGCTGTGAACAGACCTTCAGGCTGAACATTCATCTTTTGAAGAGACTCCTAAAATAACAGCCTCTCTCCACTAATTCAAAAAAAAAAGCTCTTCTACTGTAACATTCAGTCAGTTTCTCTGGTTGCATCAGGATATTGCAGAGAATGTAAATAGAAATTACAGAGTGACAGGGGGGAAAAAACAAGATAGGGGGAGAAGAGGGAGGGGGCATGCAGTGGGTGTTGAAACTGAAGGCGCAGTTGCAGCATTTATCCAACAAGACACCCCGCAGCCCTTTAATGAAACTCAGCAACATTAAGCCCATGCTTGGGGAAAGTGTCGGTCATGGCACGTCCACAACCAACAACAAACAGCATTAAAAAGAGGTCTACATTGTAAAGAGATTTGGTTTTCAGCACAAGATTACACACACTGGGCTACATTTCAGTATGCTTTAAAGATAAGTTAAGCGCACTGGTCCAAATACTCCCCGAATCTAATGTCTAATAAAACATTAACACATCAAAGGCATTAATTAAAACAGACTCCGCTCTGACTCTGATGTGCAACAGTTTCTTCTAATTACCTCGCTATGGTTACCTAGAAAGAATAATCTTGTTGATCTCAGATATGAAAGTCAATTTCCACTTCCCTCAGTTCTGTCAGTGGTAATATTCCTGCTTTTAGTCACCCTGTCACAAGGTGTACTGTTCCACACTTCAGACCATCTCCACCTGCTATCGTGACTCTTCACAGGGTCTAGCAGAACTTTTAATCAGTGTGCAGCACAGGTGAAAAAAGGTTGGGGTGATTGAATTTCTAAAACCAATCAGAATAATCAAGTGCTGGCCTAAAGGGTCCAGGGTCGCCTGGTGAACTGAAATATTTTGCAAAAGGCTAATTAAACTCATGCCAAATTAAGTTACTGTGGAAGGCTGTAAAAGACATGCAGTTAATAATGTCTGCAGTTTTATTTCCTTATGATCATGTAATAGGTCATTTGTGATTTGTTCGCCACAATGATAATAAAATCATTCTGGCAGTTTTATAGTGGAGGTGGGCCACCTTGCCTAAAACAATCATCACCACCACATTATTAAAGAATTGCACTTTTATGAACTCAGAAGGAAAAGATCAGAGGTACTATTTCAGCAAAGGCATATCTTTGATTACCAAAGCCACTTTTCTGAGGTGGTGTTTCTGTGTTCTTGTTCACACAGTTGTCGCAAATTTATTCAAATAGATGTGATTTAACTTAAAGAAATACTTTTTTACATTGTCGTGACAAAAGTTCGTGTTATTGCGTGATTTTGGTTTTGAAACATGGTCAGTTTGGATTCACCAAAGCCACACAATAACACAAACTACAAATTAATGCAGTGGTAGACCAACAACTCCCATGTTCAGTGACGTAAAATTACTGTTTTTGTAAATGGAGCCTGGCTTTGAAGAGAAGATAGGTAAGTTTCACTTTCAGTTCAATTATAAATAGTAAGGTTTTAGCAAAAATGCATGTGTTGTGTGAGAGTTTACAAACAGGTCTTTTGGTATAGTTTTGCTGTAAACATGGCCACCTTTTACTTTAAGACATCACAAATTTTGTACTTCTTTGGATTCCTCTTTCAACAGAGGTATGTGAGAAAAAGTTTTCTTCAAAAATTCAACGTGACAAGGGTGAGTAATTGATATACAAATAGTCATTTAGGGGGTGGGGTATTACTTTAAGTAATGTAACTCTATATTAAATATGCTCTGTATCACGTTCGTAAGGATGATTGTCACATAAAAGTTAAACATTAATTTAACTGGTTTCCAGCACTTTCTTTTATTTGTTAATGCTGAAAACAACCATGTTTTAGCTAATGGGACATTGTTACAACGTGTTTTCTACCCGTGCTGCACGTGGGAAACTCATCAATGAATCACACAATGAGATATGACAATCTGTTGGCATTACGACCTCTGTTACCTAATATTATTATATACACTTGTTTAAGACATACATGATATAGTACATATTCTACATATTCATATACATAAAATATGTGTGTGTGTGTGTGTGTGTGTGTGTGACATTATTTCAATAAGCCAGGCAACCCTGCTCTGCTGCCCAGCCTTAAATATCTTGTCAAAGTTTTCCATCATTAGTATGTAGCATGTTATCTCCAGCACTAGCAGTTGTTGCTCTGACAGACTTTGAAAGTGGCAACATAGAGGGAAGAGAATGAAGAAAAAAGAAAAGCGTATTTGGCCAGTGGGGGGGCTTCTCACAGCAGTCCACATCTGGTGAGTCAGACTGCCTGCTAACCAGCTCAGAGACCCACAAAACATCCAAGAGACCCTCACTGGTTCCCATATTTACAAAACACAACTCTCATAACTCCAAATCTCTCCGTCACACCCTCCTTCCTGCTGGCTCCTCGGGTGCACTGTACTCTAGACCTTCAAAAGTGTCATCATTTTCTTTTTCCCCTCTATTTCACCATCTTCCCCCACTACCCTGTTCCTCCATCTGGTACCATCTTCCCCATGGCCTCCTGCTTCTCAAGCTCTACACCTCTAAACCCGTCCATCCAAACAGCTCCAGGAAAAACTAGTGTGCAGCTCTCCTTGCTGTCTGCACTTTGAACCTTCTCCAATCCATACCTTCATCTTTGCCGTCCCAAACCTCTGGGCTCCTGGAAGGTTTTTTTTTGGTTTGTTTTTATTTTTTACACCTCCCCATTCCTCCATCTTTTCTTCCGTCATATCATCCATTCAACCTTTCAACCTAAGTGGCCCCATCTGCCCTCCGGCCATCTGTCTCCATTTCTCAGAGATTTTCTTTCACTCTCTTTTTCCTCATCTGTATTTTCTGAATCATCTCTCCCATTCCATCTTTCCTTTTCACGACCTTGTGACACCATTTTAGGGAGCAAAAATGAAAAGAACATTGCTGACAAAACAGAGAGAACGAGAGAAAGGCGTGAGGAATAGAAGAGAGTCAAGAAGCAGAGATGGTGTGAGCAAGTAAGAGTGAATGAAACAACAAAATGGAAATGAAAATCACGAATAATGTGGAGACAGACAACTATTCAAGAGGAGATAATACAGAGTAGAAAAAACAGAGATACTGTGACAGAGAAGGAGAGAGTGAGAGATCAAACAAGTGAGAAGGAGAGCAAATAGCGGAGAGAGCAAAGGCCAGATTAAAAAGTGCTTGGCTGAAACTGAATCAGGGCAACTGTGGATCTATGACCTGCTGAGCTATGAGCACACATATGGAAAGAACTGGACTCACTGAGCTCACAGTCCTGCACATCTCCTTGGACATGCATGCACATGTGCAGTCAAAGGCACTGAAGTAACACTTTGCACGGAAGTGTAGGCTTTTTACAACTGGAGATTTCCATCGACACAGGCTCAGTCATGCCTGCATTCAGGGGCAGCCACCTCACAGTACGAGTGAGTCAACTCTTCCTTGCTTCATGCCATTAAATTAAAGCTAAATGGGGCGTCGGTGGCTTAGTGGTAGAGCAGGCGCCCCATGTACAAGACTGTTGCCGCAGCGGCCCGGGTTCGACTCCAGCCTGTGGCCCTTTGCTTCATGTCACTCCCTCTCTCTCTCCCCTTTCACGCTTACCTGTCCTATCAAATAAAGGCTAAAAATGCCCCAAAAAATATCTTAAAAAATAAAGCTCAATATTTTATACTAACAGTGCATTAAATGACAATGTGTATGTAAAACGCCCACAGAGATTTAGGCTCTACGGATCCTTCTAGCCACTTTAGGCACCGCCCACAAATTTTTTGTTTTGGTCACTTTCATCACTCTCATCAGTGTCATTTCCAGTTACAACTGACAACATTTTTTTTAAGAACTGGTGGAAAACAAACCTAAGGTGGCTGACAAGGGCAAATGCGCTTCAACAGCCCAAAACATTTACATTTGGAGAAATGTGTGAGAAACAATGCCAATTCAAAAACACAGATGAAAATCCAAAACAAATACAACAGCAAAAACATGCTGCAATTGAAAAAATGTGCTGCAGAAAGCCAAAACAAATATATTACAAGCAAAGTCGCTGCAAATACAGAAACAGCCAGAATCAAAAACACACAAACACCGAACATAACTGCAACAGAGAAAAGCTGCATACCCAGTCAACCAGTTTTGGGGAGTAACCAAGCAGCAATCTCAGAGGCAGAAAAATAAGGCCAATGCGCAAGTGCCAAAAACTGTAGTTCATTGAAAGGCCAATTGAGACTGGCTCCAAAACACAAGAAAATCCCCTTGACCTTCATATTAAAATGCTGTGTTACTAGTTACACGTAAAAGAGTTACGTACTTAAATTACAGAATAAATGTTATGGTAATTTGTTACGGTAAGTGAAAAAAAATATGCAACTAAATTAAAAAAGCTTATGTGCAGAATATAACACATAGTTTCTGATGCTACAGCACATTTCTCTTAATGGAAATGTCTTGGGCTATAGTCGCACATACAGTACAGGCCAAAAGTTTGGACACACCTTCTCATTCAATGCGTTTTCTTTATTTTCATGACTATTTACATTGTAGATTCTCACTGAAGGCATCAAAACTATGAATGAACACATGTGGAGTTATGTACTTAACAAAAAAAGGTGAAATAACTGAAAACATGCTTTATATTCTAGTTTCTTCAAAATAGCCACCCTTTGCTCTGATTACTGCTTTGCACACTCTTGGCATTCTCTCGATGAGCTTCAAGAGGTAGTCACCTGAAATGGTTTTCCAACAGTCTTGAAGGAGTTCCCAGAGGTGTTTAGCACTTGTTGGCCCCTTTGCCTTCACTCTGCGGTCCAGCTCACCCCAAACCATCTCGATTGGGTTCAGGTCCGGTGACTGTGGAGGCCAGGTCATCTGCCGCAGCACTCCATCACTCTCCTCCTTGGTCAAATAGCCCTTACACAGCCTGGAGGTGTGTTTGGGGTCATTGTCCTGTTGAAAAATAAATGATCGTCCAACTAAACGCAAACCGGATGGGATGGCATGTCGCTGCAGGATGCTGTGGTCGCCATGCTGTTTCAGTGTGCCTTCAATTTTGAATAAATCCCCAACAGTGCCACCAGCAAAACAACCCCACACCATCACACCTCCTCCTCCATGCTTCACAGTGGGAACCAGGCATGTGGAATCCATCCGTTCACCTTTTCTGCGTCTCACAAAGACACGGCGGTTGGAAGCAAAGATCTCAAATTTGGACTCATCAGACCAAAGCACAGATTTCCACTGGTCTAATGTCCATTCCTTGTGTTTCTTGGCCCAAACAAATCTCTTCTGCTTGTTGCCTCTCCTTAGCAGTGGTTTCCTAGCAGCTATTTGACCATGAAGGCCTGATTGGCGCAGTCTCCTCTTAACAGTTGTTCTAGAGATGGGTCTGCTGCTAGAACTCTGTGTGGCATTCATCTGGTCTCTGATCTGAGCTGCTGTTAACTTGCCATTTCTGAGGCTGGTGACTCGGATGAACTTATCCTCAGAAGCAGAGGTGACTCTTGGTCTTCCTTTCCTGGATCGGTCCTCATGTGTGCCAGTTTCGTTGTAGCGCTTGATGGTTTTTGCGACTCCGCTTGGGGACACATTTAAAGTTTTTGCAATTTTCCGGACTGACTGACCTTCATTTCTTAAAGTAATGATGGCCACTCGTTTTTCTTTATTTAGCTGATTGGTTCTTGCCATAATATGAATTTTAACAGTTGTCCAATAAGGCTGTCGGCTGTGTATTAACCTGACTTCTGCACAACACAACTGATGGTCCCAACCCCATTGATAAAGCAAGAAATTCCACTAATTAACCCTGATAAGGCACACCTGTGAAGTGGAAACCATTTCAGGTGACTACCTCTTGAAGCTCATCGAGAGAATGCCAAGAGTGTGCAAAGCAGTAATCAGAGCAAAGGGTGGCTATTTTGAAGAAACTAGAATATAAAGCATGTTTTCAGTTATTTCACCTTTTTTTGTTAAGTACATAATTCCACATGTGTTCATTCATAGTTTTGATGCCTTCAGTGAGAATCTACAATGTAAATAGTCATGAAAATAAAGAAAACGCATTGAATGAGAAGGTGTGTCCAAACTTTTGGCCTGTACTGTATGCCCTCGCCAACCACCGTACAATAACAGAGCAAAACCAGAGAGTATACTGGACTTGCATTTCTCAGTTGGACATAAAAACAACTCCAAATGAGCACTAATGGTGCTATATGTCCTAAAAAAAGCCACTGTTAGCCATAATGACTTTTTTAAGTAACAATATGTCAACAAGTGGCCATAAAATTCAGTTAATGCAGGTGTTACTTCATGATGTTCTTCCTCCATGTGATGTAAGAAAAAAAGGTGAATCATTATTATGCAATCGAATCATACAGCAATAAAGCATCAAACTGCCAAACAATTATTACTGTGAAGCAGCTGCAGGAAGCGTTGAGTTAGCATAGCTGAAGTAACTAATGAGTAAATGATTGAAAGAAAATTACACAACATGTCTTTGTTATTGATAAGACATTTATTAAGCTACGCAGTGGGCCTCATGAAAGAACATATCTCCTGTTTTTCCAGTGACCCTTGCTCATACGTTTGTTGGAGTTCTCCAAATCAGATAGGCCAAACTCTCAGTGCAAATACCTATTTTGGTGTTCAATACACATTTTTTCTTGACTTTGGTAACATATTTAAACTCCAAATTTATTCAGATCAAGCTCCTATGATTCCTAGTTCAAACAAGTGTTTTTACCTTGTGAAATGGCAGACTCTCTGTACGAGACTCATAAGACAGGTCCACTGGACCACTCATGAATTTACACTAGTTTGTACCAAAGATAAAGTTGGAGAAAAGTGTTAAATGCCAACAGTTATCATAAATTTCTGGAAAGTGTTCATTTGAAACAAATTTCTTTGTATTAATGGTTCTTGCATGAGGACAATGCCTGGTTCCAGTTTCTCAAATGTGAGGAATTATGATGAGCACTTTCCTCTGTGTTCTGACATTTACACATAACAGTAGCCGGCAATGAAACACTCATCGATTGCAGCCCTAGATAACGTGATGCCAGAAAACACAGCCTGTATATACTTTGGCTTTTTATGCAAAGCGTGGCATTTTCACGTTAACATAAATGCATAAACACTGCGCTCACTCTCATTCATTGAGAGGAAGGAGGTGTTATTGAAGCACTCCCATATGTTCTTTTTCCCATGCACAAGGGTACATACACACACATATACACCGAAAAACACTCTGCCAAGGCATTTTAAATTCTTGGAAAGAAATCACTGCAGGTTTTGAGTCAAGTATTGAAGGATGCACTTGGAAAAGGAAGACGCAGCAGGAGTGCAGATGGAAGGTGATATCACTCTTTTAAATTAAACTTGTCCCTCTTTTCCATATATTTCCTATCTCCTTCTATTTCATATCATTTATATAACTTAGCTTGTTATTTCCATGCAGGGTACACAGTCTAAAGTGAATAATATGAGAAGCAGGGTATATTACTTTAAAGCTTCCTATATCTTTCCACCATTACCACAAACAATTTAAAAGTATCTTATTACTTATATTTCACCAAAAAGCCCCGGTTTTATTTCTCTGTGTATTTCTGTCTCTTGTCTAACCTTTGTTGATAGCTTTTTCATTCGTTGTGACCTTTACCCCGTTGGCAATGTCACTATCTGCCTTTTGTGTTAATAATTCATATTCAGGAGGACACATTTTAGAGTATTTTGTTTATATTTATGTTCACTGTTAGATGAAAACAAATCTTAACCTTCAAACAGCAAAACTTTTTGGGGCATTTTATGTCTTTTAGTAGACCGTCCCCAGTAGAGAGATGACAGGAACTGAGGAAAGGAAGAAATAGTGATTGACATGCAATAAACAGGGGAAAGTGCGGTTTATTCCTGAAGCTACCAGGCAAACAGCCCTTTGATGGTTTGTCCCAAGGTGTGGATGGGCCAAAGTGTCCTCATTCCAAGGTCTAAATCTCACATAGGTCTCCACAAAGATAAGCATCCACCAGCACACACATATACAGAGAGTGTCTGATACTGATGCAGCAGAGAAGATCAAAGTGGAGCTGATCTTATTCCTCCATCATCTGCGTTTGATGATGCTGGCCTTGTGAGTTTTTCCCTATGTGTGTGAGGGTGTGTGTGTGTGTGTGTTCTCGCACTTTCTACATAGCAAGGACCAAAACCCATTTTTACAATCAGAGTGAGGACACTTGTGGAAAATAAGGACATTTTGGCCGGTCCTCATTTCTTCAAAGGCCTGTTTGAGACTTGGTTTTAAGGACCCGGTTAGAAGATGGTTTAGGCTGGGTAAGGGGTTAGGTGTTTCGATGTGATGGTTGAGGTCAAGGACCAGACATATCAAACCAACATCAAAGAACTGTGGTGATGAAGGCTGACTGTTGCGTCATCTCACTGTGCCTGTGTCTGGGCCAAAAAGTTGCACATGAAGACATGAAGACTGAAATATCCCCAACTGAATCAATAGCGAATGGAATCAGAAATCGAATCAACTCAAGAAATCTGTGGCAATACCTAGCCCTAGTTAAAAATAATAATCTTATTATTATTTATCCCATATAACAATTTCTTTTCAGTCTCACACTCTCTTGACTTTGGCTGTTTGTTTACTTTCCTCACTTCCGTTTCTCTTCTTGTCCACTGAGCTGAACTGCCAATCAGGGATCACTCATAAGCCCCCCTGTCTCCAACACTGATTGAACATGCTGAGTCAGCCGGCAATAGGTGGACAAGTGTCAACAAGGATTGACAAGGGCAAACGGGCCGACTTGTGCCACCGGTGTGGGAAACACCACAAAAACCAGGGCGACAGACACTCATTGATGGCCAAACCCAAACTGATGGCTGACCGTTGGCTTGGTTTGTTGGGGCCTTTGGGGAAAAGGCCTTGGAAATGCATTATGTCAATGAGGGTCCTCACAAAGACAGAAGTACATCATGTAAGATGATTGTTTGCTGACATTATCAGAACTACCTATGGATCCATCTCTACAAATAGTACTTTTGCTGATTTATTTGTGTTTAAAAGACAACACCACTCATCTTTTTTCATCCTCTCTTTTTTGTACTTCAGAATCATTCCTGTCACTTTTATTGCCCGTCTAAAAGTTAAAAACTATTGATCCACACTTTGACAAGTTGAAAATCCAAAGTAATCCAAAACCAGGCAGAATTCTGATCCTGAGCTCGTTGTGAGTGGAAATATTTGCACTGAGGTTCAGGAGTCACACCCACCCATTACCTCATCCTCCTTTTGACAGCGAACAAATCACGCAAAGATCGACATGGTGTCCTCTAATGACATCACACCAATTGTCTGAGATTTGTGATGATCATGGAGGCTTGACACATCAATGAGGCAAAATAATCTGTGCAAGGAGGATCACTTTTTGTGGCTGACTTCAGCCCAGCGTGACTCTTCCACCTGATTGATCGGTGCCCATCCCGCTGCGAGCTGTTGGCCCACTTCCATGAGAACAGGGTGCAACCTGATTGTGAAAAACCCACTTTTCCTGGCGTTACTCTTCCTAACCCAGAAAAGGGGTTTTGTATGCTCAGACGTGTGCGTGCGTCTGATTGAGCGGGGAGGGGGTTCCTGTGGGATCCTCGACTGCCAGACTCATTACAACACACACACACACACACACAGCCTCCTCCTCCTCCTCTGGCCTGTAGTGACCCAGAAACTCCATGTGGGTCAGATCATACACTGAACCCTCCACTCCATTCTGACTGAGAGACAGAGCATGTGTTAATATCTGTCACTGCTCTGTCATTTATTTCACCAGTCATCCTTTTCTCCCCTCAAGAAAACAACAGCTGCATTTATTCTCCACCATCTTTCTTGTTTTGTGTTTGTTTCCCCCCTCCATCCTCTTCCTATGTATCAACCCAACCTGTCTCTCTCTCATACGGAGCCAGACTCAAATCTCCCAAGAACAGGCGGATCTGTCCCCACACATTCATCTTCATTGCCAGCATTTCACACAGTCTCTCTGAGGACAGTTACAAAGCCACTGGCTGCCTCTGTTGCCATCTTCTGTCCATAAATGTCATTACCTACATACAGAGAGACTGACTCAGAGCTAAATTGTGACTTTCTAGTATTTTCTCCCTAAAAGGAAACAATGTTTAATAACCTGGAACCACAAAAAATTATGTCACATTAAATGATGTGCTGTTTGACTTTGGAAACAACACTATTAATGTTACCTTACGTGAGCTAGTTAGCCGGACATGCTAATGTTACAACAGATAAACTCACTGTTAAATTTGTTCTTTACATTTTAGCTTTGCTTGCTCATTTTTGTTTGTTTGTTGTCCCTATTTAAAAAGAAATAAAACACCTTTATTGCCACTTCCAACTGATTTTATGTTGGCTCCATTTCCTCTTACTGACTCTGATTTAAAAATGTTAATTCTTGCAGAAAATAATTTGAATTTAATATCTACTTTGCAGAGTAATCAATATTTACTTCTGAGATATAACTGATTTTTCATGCAAGATTTTGTGTTTTCAATTACATCAAGCATTCTACTGACTTCAAAATTTAATTTCCCGAATGGCGTTCCTCAGTCAGGCTTGAAAAATTAGCAATGTTTCATTTTCATCATTTCACTGAGCTGGAATCAACACTGTACAGCTGTTCTTCTGTCAGATCAGAACACAGCGTGTTGTTTGTTAGGGCAGTGGTTTGTTTGGTTGTTTATTTGTTTAGTTGTTTACTGTCTTTCTGATTAGTTTGTGGTTTAAAAAGTTATTTATCCACAAGTATCTAGTTAGTTGCATGTTTCTTTAATTCTTTGCCTGTTTAGGTCTTTATTTATATTGCCTTTTGTTGTTAAAGATATGCAGACAGGCGGGTAAAATAAAGTTTGATTCATTATTAAACTGTGTTCTTTTTATCTCCCTATACTCTGTGCAGAGTGGCTGTTTTGTAAATGCAAAATGAAGGCTGATATTATCTGAAAGTAGGGAGCTCTAAGTGGCGTTGCACTAAATTGTCCCCAGACACTGTGGCTGTACTCAGATCTGTAACTCCCTCTGTGCTGCTGACAGATAAGGTTAATACTTAAAAAGCACTGAGGGACAACTTTTATCCCAGAGTGTTAATTGATGGCTTTGTGTGTTTTTCAGTTTTACTCAATGGTGTGTGCATGTGTATGTGTTCTAGTATTTGCCTTTGAGCTCTTTAACTGGTTTGACTTCATGGGGGGACACGGACCGGGTGTTCTGAAGTCAAGGTCCTGCACTTTATACGCCCGCCATCCTCCCCAACCATCTCTCTGCGAAACCTACGCTGTACATGAATGTGGTGTTTTGTTGTCTAAAAGAAACATCTCTGAACATAATCCAGGTAGCAATTACACTGGCACAACAACGTAATCAAGGAAGCACTTTAGTAACAAACATAATTTTCTAGGAGGCAGGGTTGACTGAGGTAAAGTGAATTCTTCAGAAGAGATGAGATAAAGAAGAGAAGAGATGTGATGTCAAGTCAAATGAGGAGAAGTAAAAAAGTGGAGAGAAGTGAAGAGACAGACCAGCTGCCAGAAGAAAATATTCATTTGTACTGTATCAACATTTTTTAAGTAATGAACTATTAGCTAACTTTGTCACTGGGAGGTGAAGGGGATGGTGGCTTTTTCAGTAGCTTTTTGGCCACCAAATGTGGGTGTTCCTACTTGGAATAGTGCCACAAAAAGCAGATGTGTTTTACCAAGACATGGGCCAGAAAAAGGTGTTTATAGCCAAAACATGATCTCTTCCTAATCATAACCAAGTGGTTTTGTAAACCTAACTACACTTTAGACAAAGCGTTGTTGAAATGTAAAGAATCAATGTGTCCGCTACATAATAATGTACAAATGTAACATATCTGTGGCTTGCAAAAACATACAATGCCAACATGTATTCACAAGTGCGACTGGTTTTAAAGCGAAGTGATAACGAGTCAAAGAACAGAAGCAAAATGATATGAAGTGAAGATAAGAGATGAGAATATGTGTTTTGTTTGGATATAGGTGTTAGCTTTCTATCCTGAGTACAGGTCCTCTGAAGAACCCTGGTATTTCTGGGTGTACCCACTGCATTGCATATCACACAGGGGTCCTTAGGGTGCGGTTGTCCACAGTAACACCTGAATTTACCTGCCTGCTCCAGTCAGGATTACTATCCAGAGATCTGTGCCTAGGCAGGGAGTGATGGGATAAGCGAAGTGGTTATGGATCTGCGGGGTGTGATAACAAGGCAGACATGGCTACACATGCAGGAACACATACACACGTAGATGCCTGTTCGCACACACACACACACTCCCAGCCCCCCCACACCCGATGAAAGGTTGTCAATGTTGATAAATTCTACAATTTTAAAACCAATCTACAAACATACACAGACCCTCCCACGGCATTACACCCTGACACACACACACACACACACACACACACACACACAGCCTGGAGTGGGGATAAATCAAGTGGGCAACATGTCATCGACTGCATACTTTCATACTCCTAGAAGTGGTATATTAGACCAAATTGCAGATCATGCTGAAAAATTCAAAGCCACAGACAAACTGCATCTATCTATCCATCTATTGTGAATAAACGTAATTAAAGGTAAGAATAACATTACAGTTACAATTCTGCAGCAACGCAGGAACTTCAAAGATATCTTTAATATTTCAAACACATTTTGGGAAATCAAAATGTACGTTTTCTGTAAATGTTAGAAAGCACAACTATTACACAGGTGCAGAGGCGAATGACATCATGCAACAGAAGGTCGTGACTTCCTGCACGCTGTCAGCACTTTTTCAATGATTTTAATGCTGACAGAAAACATTTCAGGCACCTGTTTCTTCAATCAGTTTTTAAGAAGTGAGATCCTCCATGAACTCCATTAGACTTTTTGAGGGTTAAACTCTTAAATAAATAACACTAACAGATAAACATTGATTAATAAAATTGTTTAGTTGTGAATATTAAATGCTACAGAAAAATACTGAAGATTTGACATATTTTTAGGGGCTTCAAATGTATTTTGAGAAATCCATTTCATTGTTTAAACTGTACTTTTGAGGTGCCTTAATTAAGTAAAAATATGGTCTAAAGCTGAAACGATTAGTTAATTAATCAATTAGTAGTTTTGCTGTGAAAGGAATACTTCACCTGCAAAATGATCAGATGTATATTAGTTACTCAGAGCGTGTTATGCCAAAGTCATGAAGAAAACGTTTTTTCATGCCTCTACAGTCGACGGAGAATCCAAAAAAGATGAGCATTCTTCATGAGTTGAAGTAAACAGCAAAACTGTATCGAAACATCAGTTTACAAACTCTCACACAACTCCTGCAGTTTAATCCAAATCTCATTTATCCAGTCGTATGCTCAGTACTTCCCAAACACAAAAACTTTATGATTTGTCCTTCTTTATTATTTGATTACTGTGCCAGCATTTGCACAACATTATTAAATATTCACAATAAACATATAACTTCTGTATTACATTTTTTTTGGTCGTACCATATGTTTCATCTCAACATCTTACACGTAAATGGAATGCACTTATGTAGCACCTTTCTAGTCCTCTGACCACTCACTGTACTTTTTACAGTACATATAACATTCACCCATTCACACACTTTCACACACTGGTGACCGAGGCTACCACACACAGTGTCACCTGCTACTCACTAACCATTCACAAGCTCTCACACACTGATGGAACAGCCCATCGGGAGCAATGGTTCAGTATCTTGCCCAGAGATACTTTGACATGCTTTCCAATGAGACTGTAACACTAAAATATGCATTAAACTTTAACAAGATAAAGCAAAAGGCCCTGAAACGGACCATCCATGAGGTTGGGGGTAACAGACAAAGATAGCGTTTCTGCTAATTTAGTCTTAACATGCTTATATGTACATTATGTGCACTTAAACTGATACACAAGTTAGTTCAGTGCCAAGTGGCAAAATGTTTCAAATCAAATCCGCTCACAGCCCCCAAAAGTCTAGGGCCGGCTCTGTGCAATGTTAATGACAATGAAAAGTAATTTGTGTATCAGTCCCATGATTCAGATCTGCTCCTCTTTGTTGGCCCGTGCTACACTGTTTCACCAAATTTCATGAAAATTGTGCCACTAGTTTTTCCGTAATCCTGCTGACTCCTTGGCAAAGTGAGAAAAACAGTCAGCGACCATTTTGGTCATTTTTCAAGCACAAATCCCAAGCATTCATTAGTTCACTAGTAGGGCCTATACAGAAAGAAACAGTCAGTGAACAACAGCTGGGTGTTCAAATATGACTCATGGAAAGATCGGGGCAAGGACACATTAAAAAAAGAGCCAGAAAGCCCCAAAAAAGACAAAGATATCTGAGTGTCCCTGAGACAGAATGCAGAAAAGGGGAACAACAAGGCTGATGTTAGGGACCAAACAGAGGAAGAGGAAAATGTAAATAGACTGGAAGATGGAAAGAGGGTGTGGAAAGACTGAAAGTAATGAACGAGGAAAGTGGACTGCTGGGAAGGGGGAGTAAGAGATCGAAAGAGAAAACACAGAGCAGGCGGAGGCATGGCAACCTCCCAAACTAAGCTATCTGACACCAAACAACAGCCGTCCGTCAGGCCAGCTGACCGCTATTTCCAGCGTGAGATGACCCACCAGCTGTACCGTGGGGGAGAGGGTGAGATACATGCACAGAGACAAGAGAAAGTGAGAGAAAGAGAGGGCTTTATTTATTCATTGAAGCGTTACTTAAGCAGGTGGGTCACTCAAGACAAGAAGTTATTTACACAGACAGACAGCCGAGAGGTAATTCACCTCCCGAGGAAGCAGCAGAGGGAGATTACCTGTCCCAGTCCTCATATGTAGTAAGAAAACTTGACCCTACTGTCCATCTGTCTGTCTCAGTCAGTCTGTTTGACTCTGTGTCTCACCGCCCAGTGGACCATTCCAGGTCATCCAGTATTTACAAGAGCTAAAACAGGAAATCAAACCTCTACGGCCTCTAACTCATCTCAGCATGCTATGAGAGATTCAGTGTCATGGTAACACATCACACAAACAAGACTTTCCCCCAGATCATTTTTAGCCCTGGGGTGGGCTATAGGTGGCAAGTTAGCCCAGAAACAATTTAGTCCCAATTTAGTTCTACATTGTACTGTTGACCTTAAACGCAGCAAGGTGAGGACAGAGTTATACTAACTGGATAGTTCAGGGCTAACAGGACAGTAAAGGAGAAGTTTTATGGGAATGAAATGAACCCAATGTGGCACACAGGGTGCACAAAACATAAATGCAGCCTTTAGGGAACAACATCACATCACAGGGAGTGGCAATGTTTTACACTACACATCTTTATATTCTTGTATTTACAGACTCAGTGGTGGAAAGAAACCAATTACATTTACTCAAGTACACCTTAGTACACTTTTGAGAGAGTTTAAGATATTTCACTACTTTGTAGAGTAAAATATTGTGGTTTTTCCTCAACATTATTAGTCAGCTGCTTTTCAGAAAATGATTTTACTTAAAAAATATATCATCTTATAAAATAAAATGCATCATTAAATATTCAACATTTTTCCTCATGCTCTGAGCCAAATATTTCCACTTTAGTAGCACTTACATGCACCAAACTGTCCAGTTTTATCTATATTCTGAAGGCTTTGCATATTTAAACATAAAATCTTAGAAAAAATTTTTGTCTAGAGTTAATCTAAGTAATCACCCGAGGAAGGTTTGTGGTGATAAGTTGAATTTTATTCACATTATTCGTCTTATTTTTGGTCTATAAATTATGGAATTTTACAATACATATATTTAAAGGCCTTTTCCTCAGAATGAGTTTTTTTTCTCATACTCTGAGTGAAAACTTTCCACTTCAGTAGCACTTACATATACCAAAGTGTCCAGTTTTATTCTTATCGGTATTCTGAAGGGTTTGCATATTTAAATATAAAATCTTAGAAAACATGTAATACAAAAAAAATGTCTAAATGTAAGTTACCAGCTATGGTGATATCTATGAGTTAAATGTTTTAACCTAGTCACCTGGGGTGTGTCCCCTTAAATCTACAGTGAAACTGTTTGAGGTCCAAAAAGGTCAGATTGTCTGAGATTTCAAAATGAATAAACAAATAAATAAATACATTTAATTACTTCCCAGCCCCTTAAATGTATCTTGTGACCATCTGGAGGGCCGTGACCTCTAGGTCAGGAACCACTAGACTAAGTTTGCTAACTGTATATAAAGTAGTTAGAAATATGCAGCTACAGTAAAATGACACTTACACATTGATGCATCAGTATTAATAATCTAATGATGTCATATATAATATTACAGTAGTCACAGTGGACATTGTACTGCACAATTCACAACTTACTTAAAGTGTACATTTGCTGATATTTCATCTGTTTTTATACTTAAACAGGATTTTGAATGCAGGACTTTTATGGACTGGAGTATTTATATATTGTTGTATTGGTCCTTTTACCATAAAGGATCTGAGTAATTCTTACCCTACAAGCACAACTTACAGTGCTTTAATTTCCTTTGTCTCTCCTGGCTTGGGTTTGTGCACTAGAATTTTTTATTTGCTAAGTATATTTTTTCAAGCATGACAATTTTTAGACTTGGATAAAAAATGCACTACCTACAGCATTATTATACACTATTTTATTAGATGAGTTTTACCATTTGATTTTATTACTGCTTTTTTTCTCCTTTGTAACTTGTGTAAGAGTGAGTTAAAATATTTTTACTCATAATTGCCAGTTTACTAGTCACTGTGTGATGTCTTCTGAGGCTCTGGGGGATCTTTGTCACGTCTGACAAAATAACCCTTGGTGATGTCATAGTGCTGTCATCTGGGTAGGATCTCAGTTTGAGCTTGGTGACTACATTTTTAAGCTTGCATGACAAACTTGAAATGTGGCGTTTGAGCTGTTTATCACGCAGAGGGTCTAACGAGGAGACACTATTACATTGCATTACAAGAAATGTGGGATCCAGTGTTTTTGGGCCCATTCTAGCACTCAAAGTCAATGGCTATTCTTTTTAAAATCAGTCTCTCACAGATATGTCTCTCATACTAAATTGCTGAAGTACCCCTTCAAACACACACCTAATTGTAGATTTAGTAAATACTTACTACAAGTGAAAATACTTATGTCGATAAAGACTCCTAAAGTTTACTTGCAACTTCAAGTTTAATCAGATGGTGATTCTACCTACATTGGAAAGCCTTGAGATCCACTGTGCAAACAGCAACACTGAACTGTATATGACACTCAACAAAAAGGTATGCAATTCACCTTTTTGTCTTAATTGCTCACATTTGACATTTCATTCATCTATAACTGCAAGTATATACCTCACTTCAACAAGCACCAAGTCAAGAAAACCCTTCCTGACAAGGTCAGAGGCATCAGCTGTTTTTAGATCTGATAATGCCCTGTGTCAACATCCTCTTTGCAAGAGGAAGAAATAGTGTTTTCAGACACACACGCAGTGACAACATCATAGTGGAGGCTGGAAGGGGTCTTAGAGCAATGTCTAAAAGTAGCCTGCACTCTGTGTCGTCAACATTCCCCAAATACATAAAAAAAAAAATCAGAATAAAACTATGTGGAAAAACACATACAGACACAGCACCCCTGTGATGACACCTCCCCTCAGTCTCACACCTCATCATAATTACATCTCTCACATGCAGACAAGTACTCTCTCTCTCATTAGGCCATTCCTGCATCACATCTACACCAATCAACAGCCAAGACAGAATTCATATTTTAGAGTTTTCAGCTGCTTATTGCTGTGACACGTGATAATGGAAAAGTTTGTGATGATGTTTGAGGTGCTGTCAGCGGTATTGAGCATCCTCAGCAGGAACTTTAATATAACATACACAAGCATATGGTCTCTCTCCCGTGCGCAGAGCGCGCGCGCACACACACACACACACACACACACACACACACACACACACACACACACACACTCGGGTAGCTTTGATGTCTTACCGGATCGACACTTGATGATCTCTCCAAACTCGTCCTCCACCGGCTCGTCGCAGTAGTCCTCGGGGCGCACACCCTCCGCCATCGATAACAGAGCACCGGGTGTAAAAAATGGGCTGGGGGTGACTAAAAAGAAAGGTTAAATCCACCAGGGGGGGGGGGGGGGGGAGAAAAGACCAAAAGTACAAATCCAAAACAAGGCAGAGCGCACGATGTGGACACAAAAATTGAGCTCCGGTGAGGAAGGAGAGGACGAAGGCAGGAGGACCGGCCGGTCTGTCAGGCAGGGACAGACGGAGCGGAGCAGGTGTGCAGGGGGGGCTGGGTGTCGAAGCATTCCCACCTCTAAATAGTAGGATGCAAGGAGGTGGTCTCCGCGGGCCCCAGTCCCGTTTGGCGGACGCCATGCGTAAAACCCGACACCCAGTGGACGCATCAGTGGACGCTTATTTCCGCACTGGGGCAATGAGGTAGTTGCAAAAGCATCAAGGTGAGTCAACCGAGGAGTCAACTTTAACCTCCGGTGGGTGGGGGTCACGTGACGGGCCACAACCAATGTGAATAAATTTATATTGAAGCATCACGAGTTCCCCTATAACCCAAATTGATTTAGTGGGTTACTGCTCACTTTGATGCTCATGAATTTGGGTCACAGAGCGACACAGAGGGATGGATGCATGTAATAAATATAACATAAATTAAATAATAAAAACTGAGAGCCTGATTTCCAGAGCCACAACTTGAGAAATAAGTTAAAATGTTATTTACTGTGTTGTTTGTTTGCTGCTCCTGTGGAGAGGAAGCGCATTCTGGTCAGATGTCGGCGCCGTTATGCACTCACTAATATTAGATCAGCTGAAAAACTGATACACCCACTTTGGATTTCCTGGCTATTCAGAAGTGGGACTTGGTTACTGTAATGGCTCCATTACGCACGATGCGCTACACATTTACGAGCCTGGGAGTTGCTATTATTAGATGAGATGGTGTGATGGATCCAGGCGCGGCTCTTGGCCACAGACTCCCGGCTACTCACAAGCCTGCAGGGTGCTGTAAGTGAATGAGGTGTTCCAAAAACAGAAACCTCGGCACTGACTGGCATCCCAGGCAGCCGCCGGCTGGACGGTCTGTACTGTACTGCTGTCTGAACAGGGAGAGGTGGAGTGTGTGGGTGGGCTGCTGGAGTGGAGAGGTGGAAATAACTTATGTGGTTCAGCTGTTCTACTTGGTGATGTTGACATGAAGTAAAACTTGCTTTTTGTTGACACTGGCTTTACTTTCTCATTTGTTTTTTCGCTGGCCTCTGTTGCACCTGTCACCACATCCAACAGTGACACCCTGGAGTACATAATCACTCATCTCTGCAGCAGGGTGCAGGTCAGGAAAAACAGATTTTTAGGGGTATTTATAAGTTACACTTTAAAGGTGTACAATTTTTCTTTTCATCTGAACTTATTAAACCCCAATATGTAGGAACGTGACACTTCTCTTTACCATGAGCATGCATGTTTGATGAAGGTGACAGAATACAGAAATGACTATAAGGCATTGCTATTAACTAAATAAGTAAATACAGTATTTCAAATTTAAGATGTTATGGGGAGGTTTGCATGAACAAGCATATTTTTCCTTTGTCTCCAAGAAGAAATTCAAATCTAAGTATTTGGGATTCTGGGAAGGACTTGGACCACCCGGGAATACCAAGGATTTTCATATGCCTCACACAGTCATTGTAAGTCCACTGTCAACTACTGTGTAAAGCATATGAAACTTCATTGAATTTCACCAGGGTTTACATCTGGAGGCTCTAGTATTATTCATGTTAATATGCAATTCTCAAAAAAAGACAATCTTAAACAATTAACCAAAATGGAGGAAATGAAGTGTTTGATGCTCAAAATCCCCCAAACCAAATGAAACCTTCAACTTTAACAGGGGGAATAGCGGCCCCCCTTAAAGGGATAGTGCACCCAAAAATGAAAATTCAGCCATTATCTACTCACCCATATGCCGAGGGAGGCTCAGGTGAAGTTTTAGAGTCCTCACAACACTTGCGGAGATCCAAGGGGAGAGGGGGTAGCAACACAACTTCACCTAATGGAGGCTTCCAGCGCCCCAGATTCAAACATCCAAAAACACATAATTGAAACCACAAAGTATCTCCATACTGCTCGTCCGTAGTGATCCAAGCATCCTGAAGCCCCGACATAAAAAGTTGTTTGGAAAAACGTCATTTGAACTCTGTTTTTTGCCTCACTGTAGCCTGGAGCTCTAACTGCCTCTCTATACACCACGCTCACGTGTGCGCTTGCCCAAGACGGTGAGACATGGGCACCGCGTTCATGTGTGTTCACATGCTTTCGCTGTGCACAGAGAGGCAGTTAGAGCTGCAGGCTACAATGAGGCTAAAAACAGAGTTTAAATGACGTTTTTCCAAACAACTTTTTATGTCGGGGCTTCAGGACACTTGGATCACTACGGACGAGGAGTATGGAGATATTTTGTGGTTTCAATTATGTGTTTTTGGACGTCTGAATCTGGGGCGCCATCACCTGAGCCTCCCTCGGCATATGGGTGAGTAGATAATGGCTGAATTTTCATTTTTGAGTGCACTATCCCTTTAATTCACCTACTGCTCATACCACAAGATTATTTTTTTAGTTACAGAAATGTTCAGACATGTTTAATTCTTCGACAGTCAAAAGAACATGAAGAGTGAACTTTAAAGACATGACAACATAATGTATTGCCAGGAGTCTTATTGTCACAAAAATATTACTCATGTTTTTCCTGAGCGATTAAAGATTTAAGTAGCTAACGGTTAAAATAAGGAGGTTCGATATTGGTGGCCTGACTATTCACTTTCAAATAATGACAGTGATTTATACGTAATGAGCATTCACGGCATCACAGCTTATTTTTCTTGTTCACAAGAATGTAATTGTTTGTATGGTAGCTTACACATGTGGTTTGTGGTGCTGATAGCATCTCTATGGGATTGCTGTTTGGTGCAATTTATTGTTGTTTTTTTAGTTGTTTTTTTAAATGCAGGTTTTTTTCTTTTGTGTTTCCACCATTTGTTTTGTGTCTCAGTGGACTTGTGTCATCCCCTGAGGATGTTTTTCACGTTTTTGTAGCATGTGAAGCTCACCCAAAATGATTTATTCCAACTAGTCTGGACTGGAAAGACCCTTTTTCCACTATATGAACATCAGGCTCTGTTTTACTCCTCCTGCTGTGTGCCAGTTTGACTTTACATACATACTTATAAGCACTGTGTCCTGTACACTGTTACAAGAAATCAAGTAGCCTACCTTTGACATCATAATGTTCATTGAACACTTGACAGCCTCACTCTGGTCCTACTCACTTCCTGGATATCTCTCTGAAATTTTAAATGAAAGTCACATTATAGTAACAAGGCAGGTTTCAAGAGAGTGGGTTTTATTCTGATTTAAAATAAAGAAAGTCTTGGCTTTCAGAATATTAAAACCCTTTTAAAAAGCTGTGACCTGCTTCAGCTAGTTACAAGCGGTTTTTGCTCTCAAATATAACATTAAAAGTATAACATTAAAAGTTTGCTACACACCCTTAGCTCCATTTCCACAACTTATTGTTGAAGTTCAACTATGAGCACCAACATAACCTTACAAGTGAAACATGACAAGCAGAAAAAAATGCTAACTCCCTACCTTTGAAGAGGTCCTTAAGTCCAATTAAGTGTCCATTTCTCCTTTATTTTATTCATTTTGTCCGTAAGGGTCCAACGATAAAGATTCAAAATAGTTTTTCATTAAAAAATGCATCCAAACGGTGAATATTGTCGTGTGAAGTTAGTTGCTAGCTGTGTATGCTAACTGCATCAAACGGACCGCAGTTCTTTCTCTGCAGTGCTGTGGGTATGCTTGTTTTAGTTACCTTGTAGGCTCTAAACTAGAAATGTCCACTATCGTTTCTGTGTATCTTTTCCTCTGGGACAGCCCCCAGCAGTACAGCATGCGCTCCCAGCTCAAGAGGCCAACTGGGGCCGTAGTGTCTCTTTGCGGCCACCGTACTCCAAACTTTAATGGCCGTTGTCTCAGCGATATCGCATAGTGACAGTCGTAATGTAATGTGACGTATTTTTGGTCATGTTTGGAGTACAGAAACAATACTGATATCATTAGAAAGCTAATAATTTCATCTTTCCAATATGGCAACCTTTTATTAACTCTATGGAGAATCTGCCATCCCATATGATTGAATGACTGTCTGCATGTTTTCTGTATTTTCACCACACTAGTATAA
Organism: Epinephelus lanceolatus; assembly: GCF_041903045.1. Lineage (NCBI taxonomy): Eukaryota > Metazoa > Chordata > Actinopteri > Perciformes > Serranidae > Epinephelus > Epinephelus lanceolatus. The sequence goes on along the minus strand of NC_135757.1, from coordinate 14,902,772 downwards.
TACTAGTGTGGTGTTGTATGGTCTATCATAATACTAGTAGTATTATAATAGACCATACAATTGTGGATAAGACTACTCTATCCCCCATCCCCACTTGCATTTTTCCCCTACATTCTTGTATTGTATCACCTAATTTTATAAGTTATATTTTTATTTTCATTGTTACATGCCAATTTATTCAATTGTCTGTTTGTGTACTGTCAATTTGTGACTGTAGGCTTTGTATATTTTGAAAAACTAAAATAAAAAGAAAGAAAATCTGACTGAAGACCCCCAGATTATCATACAAATCATACTACAAGATTCTTTTTCAGTTATAGAAATGTGCAGACATGTCTAATAAAACATGAAAAGTGAACTTTAAAGACATGACAACATAATGTATTGCCAAGGTTATTATTGTCACTAAAGTATTAAATTGTGATTGTTTTTTTAATATGGTATTGATGTACCATCCCTACCATTAATTGAAACTTCATTAAGAGAAAGCAAAATGTGTCTCTAAAGATTTTTCCCCCCCAAGATCTCTCTAGTACGGAGCTGTCAGTCTTTTCCAATTAATTGCACAGCAGCGAGAGCCTCCATTTTCTTTATGTATTGCATTTTGTAAAAAAGAGTGTCTGCATACAATACATACTGTGTTTTTGAATAGGCTATACTTAATTTTGTGATAACAGCCATATTACATACTGAAAACCTGTATGGATTTGGGACACTCTCAATGGGAGGCTCTGAGTAGTCATGTCAGGATGTAGACAGCAGGGGGCAGTACAAGCACATGTGAGGTGGTACAGTGTGAATCTCTACTGTAAACTAGGCCAGTGAGTCTTGGAAAGATGTTTTTTGAAGATGTCTCCCTCAGGGCTGAGTAAACAACAAAGGAGCTGTAGTTGATTGTAAAAACTTAAATGGAGCAAGAGGTAGAAATGATCCAGTTTAGTATTGTATTATGCATTACTGTCAGATCAGTCAGACACCTCCTGATTGTGCGTTTAATGGTAAATGACAGATGTTGATGGAGGCAGATGTTAGGTATACTTATTGTTTTGATGAGAGCTAATCCAGGCTAACAAGGTGTGCTGCTCCTGTAACCAACCCCTGACTCTCCTGTAGGGTTTTGGCAGCAGTATGGGGGGCAGAGTTTCCAGATCATCAGCTGTGCTATAAAATAAGCTCTTACTCGACTCAGTAATTATGCTGTATCTGCTTTTTCTTGGGAATCTGTGAATAAGCAGCAAGGACAGGTGAAGAAGTCACTGTTTTACTTTTCAGAGGCTGAAAGTGATTTTTAAGACACTCACCAGTCAAAAAAAAGATCATTGTTTCAAAATCCCATTGACAGGTGACAAGAGCAATATATTATGACCCACGATGACATTACCGACTCCTGCTCCAGGGAGCTGCTGCTTTAACACCAACTTTGCGAGATCCTTTCTCTTGCAGAGATCTTGATTTGTCTCCTGCAGTGAAGTGCTCCTGTCACAGCAGCAATCACAAACCACTTCACTTCAAACAACACCTCTCAAGCTCTTTTTGTCACTCACAGGCTGTTTTCAATTGCAGAATATAAAAACAACATGCCTCTCTGTGGCTAAATGTTGAAATTATGTTTGTTTTTTGATTTTTTTGCTGGATGCAGTAACCATTGTTTTGGTCAAGTGGTTGCTCTGACTCCTCAGAGCCTTTCCTTATGTTGGTAATTGGCACTTCAACTCCTAATTGGCAGGAGGAGTGTTTGTGAAGAGGTGGACTTGAGAGCAAATTCATCAAAAACTGGCAATAGATATAATGTGTTCATTTAAGTAATTAGGGAAAAGTAGTCCTCTTCCTGGAGGAATCCACATACCTCAGAATTCACTTTTGATATATGGATAGATGGAGTGAAGGTTTCATTTACTTATTTAAGACTTTTCAGGGAGGAACCACCAATGGGAACATTAAACTAGTCATTTAAGTTTTTCATTTTTTATTCATCACAAATGAAATACACTGACAAATGTTACCACAGATATCAGTTGAACTTTAAAGTTTCTCAGTGGAAAGAGTGCCTCTAACTTGAGTTTGTTTTGCAGCCTTTCCAGTTGTAAGGCGCATATTACTGGACATCTGTCTGTCCCAGGTCAGAGTTGGTACAAGTAACTTTTGAAGCTAACCTACCCTCTGATCTCATGTCATAGCTGTTTACTTACTTTGCACTCAACTAAAGATATTGATGAGTAATCTACCCTGCCCTCTAGTGGCTTAACACCTTACCATGTTGTAGTGATGTTCAGATGTACACCAGGGCGTGTCAGTATGCCATGTCATCACTTGGTGCTTTTCCAGCCACCTGTTTTTATGGATGTACTTAATTTTTGCATTAAAACAATGGTGTGGAAACACTGGTAAACCTGGGAAAAGTTGAATTATTGCCAAAAAAAAAAAAAAAAAAGTTTTGAAAAAAAAAAGAAAAGTTGAAAAACACAGTTTTATAGAAATTCACTTAAAATATGCAAGTATACATTTGGATAGAAACCTGACTGTAGTGATATTTCTGTCATTAAGGAACAAAAAGCTCTGTTCTGGAATAAGAATATTTAGTTTTTGGATGAGGTGCCCAACATGAGTAATGTAAAAAAAAAAAAAAAAAAGTAAATGCAAACGTAAAGATTAAGTTTGATATTTTTCATACTGGATCCCTTTGACCATGTTTTTGTGTCAAGTGACTAATGGGAACAACAATTTTTGAAACTGGTCAAGTATTGAGCGAGAGCGCTGAAGTCAGCAGCAGCAAGACAGGCTGCAATGTAACCACTCAAGGCATGTTCGCACTTAGTTTACGTCCACTAAAAGTGCACCATCACTAATCCCACCAGACTCCATTTAAATAAACAGTAGTTTTACCAACACGAAACACACTTCAGCCAAAGTCGACAGACTTTGGCTGAAGTCAACTAACTCACAAAAATGATCTTGGTTCGTCTGTCCACTGTTCCAACAATCTCCAACTCTGGTTTGGTTGAAATAAACCCAGTTAGATGTGAAAATATCCAGGCTCTATTCACGCTAGAATTACTGTTTATTTAAATAGAGTCTGGTGAGTTTGGTGATGGCGATTTTGGGGCTGTTTCTGGTTTAACAAAATTGACCTTACTCTTTAACAAAAGGTCTATCTCTGTAGGGATCCTTTCCATAATGTTGCTACTTGCTAGACACTTATAATAACAACCTGAGCCTGTCAGTGGCAAAAAGAGGCACTTCTAGTGGATGCTGCCAGCTACAGAGCTCTCGCTCAATGCTGTACCAATTTCAAAAACTGTTACCATTTGTTATAAAGACACAAAAACATGGGAAAATAGGGTCCAGGTTGAAAAATTCTCAACATACCCTTTAAGTATACATTAAGCTTCACTGTATCAATTAGATTTCCATTATTGTCGTTGAGTTTAGAACTCTGGTTTGCAGTACAGCCAGTGGCATGTAAGATTACATCATCAGCATAAAAACAGGCATTGCAATGAAAGGCATACACACTCAAAATGAATGAATTGCATTACCATATTAATAAGAATACACTAAATTTTAAAATAAACATCCTCACCAGAATATCTTGACCTAAATATATTTTCTAAAGTCTGAGTTATCCCCCTGTGTGCACCTGATTATTCCACCATGTGGTAGCTTTTCTTTCTCAGGATGCTCTTGCACTGTCTGACAAATCTAACTCAGCATACCTGGAAACTGCAGTGCATTAATGTAGTGTATGTTGGGCTAAATTTAGTGAACTGCATCTTTGGCTCTGTAAGATAATACTGGAAGTGAAATAAGCGTGACAGTAGTCATTTCAGAGCTGAATAGAGATGGCAAAATACGGAGGACGTGACAACAAAATGAGACAGAGAGTGAGACGTTCTGTTCAGTGCTTTAATGTGCCAACGTACAAAGAGATAAATGCTGATTACTGACATCTCTACAATGGCATCTAAAACATGCCAACACACATGCACACACACACGCACTCTTTTTCTCTTGGTCAAACACACGTTTCCTCTGTCATTCACACACACAAACACACATCCATACACACTTACTAAATCCCTATGCACATCATTAGACAGTGTTTCTCTCCAGTCTACTGGGAGATGATGCATAAAACAGAGATGTCTCTGTTTGCGAGCCTCTACTTTTCATCAATAAATTAATAACCAAACAAATGCTAATAACTACGAGTCAGACCTGGCCCTAAAACATACAAGAATCCAGCATGGCTCAGACACCCTGGGGCCACAAATAACGGGTACAATGCATTAGGTTAGTTGGGTTTTTGTAGCAAGCTCATGTAGCTCCCTGTAGAAATCACACTGAGGGGCCTAACACAAATAGTCTTATTTACCAAGAACCACACTGAAGTGCTTCATTAAAAATCAAAGCATGTAGGTCATTTTTGAAACTGGTGCAAACATATTTACATTGTCATTTAGAATCAGAGACTCGTAATTACAACTGACGTGACATTGATTTCCGCTCCCAATTAAGAAATCAAAACACGCAGAGACTTTAAGTGCTTCTGCTCACTCCTAAAGGCAGCAGCTATGAGAAGTTAAGGTATGTTGGATTTATGGATGTAGTACTGTCACTTTGAATCTTGGATAAAAGATGTACTAATAACAGCCGCTGCACAACGTAAAACTACCTGTAAGTCTTTGATCTGAAACGATCCATCAGGGGATATATCTCCTTCAGAGTGTTTATGTGTCTGGCAGGTAGATTCAAAATAATGCCAGACGGTAAATCAGCAGCTTTTCTAGTACATCAAACATCACTTTAAGAGTTGCTGCTGACAAATATTCAGCAAAAAAACACACTCACAAACAAATGCTAGTTATTGATTATGAAACTATTAAATTGTTTTTTACACCTGCCATTAAAAGGGAACTCTGGTATTTTTCAATCTGAACCCTTTTTATTTATGTTTTTGTGTCTAAGTGACTCATGGGAACAATAACAGTTGAAATTGGTCCAGTATTGAGAGAGAGGGCTGAGCCGGCAGCAGCTAAACAGGCTTTAATATAACATTGATTAAAAGTGCTTATTTTTGCCACAGGCTGAGATTGTTATTATGAGAGCCTTGCAGCATTACAGAAAGGATAACTGCAGAGAAATGAAATGTTTCTCGTACCTTTCGCTTGTTCTGGTCTGTTTTCAACACCTAAATCGAGAAGTCATGACCAAGACCAGAGTGTATCTAGACCTAGACAAGACCAAGACTCTGAGGGGTTGAGACTGACTCAATTACAAGACCAGACCAGTGAGAGTCCTACATTGCATGACACACTTATGATTAAATGCGGAGCAAACCATAGGCACTTCTCAAACTGATCTGAAAGATCCACATGTCCATAAAAACACCCAGAGAAAACAAATGATTCCCCTTCACTCATCTCTTTTATTGCAATACTGTATACACGTGTATATGTATAAGTGCACCATGAGAAATGTCTTAATAAAATAATAAATGGCACTGCAGAGGGGGATTTTATGTGAGGGGATTTTCCTTTGTTCTCTATGAGCAAACAACTCAACCACCTTTATTCAAAACTCATTTTCTGCACAGGAAACGTCATGACATTGCGCTAGTTATGGTCTTGATTGGTCTTAAAATAAAAGCCACCTTTGTCCAAGACCATCACAAGTCTGAGTAAAAATACAGTTGAGTCTAAGATGAGACTGAGACCCTCAGAACGGATCTCGAGTTCAATTCGAGACTTGCTGTGAAGTCCCACGTGAGGTGAGTTGTGAGAAAACGATGGAAAAGCAAGTGAGAGATGTCACAGCTGAATATTTAGCTGACTTTGACAACGTGAAAAAGTGTGAGATTTCAGACTGAGACATCTCCAAGCAAAAGGTACAGAAAAAAATGTTTAATTTCTCTGTAGGGTCCTTTTTGTAATGTTATAAGACACTTATCATAAAAATCTATGCCTGTCAGTGGCACTTTTAATGGTTGTAAATTGATGGGGCGTACCAGCCCTGAGTGACAAATTGATTCACTTGAACACAAAAACATCGGTCCAAGAGTTCCCCTTTAATACACATTAGGATATTGGAAATGATTCCTGTATATTTTAACCCAGGTCTGTTACAGTGTTAGTGCCTAAGGCTCCTCTACACCACCAAAGCACAGAGACATTTCTAGGTAGCAAAAACACCCTCACTAAACTGTGATAATACAGTATTAAATACAGTAGTGGACGGCCATATCAAATATCATACTGGTGGTTATGATCTCTATTATAGCACTCCCTCATTGTGTCAGGACTTCTTTTCCGCTCTGCCCGCATAGAGTAACAACACATCGAGTCAGGTGACACAAAGTGCTTCGTCCATGATCCGACAGAAAACCCGTTGACCCAACAAAACTGAACACTGAGCAACCGGAGCCTGACCGCTTGGTGCTCGGTGAGGCTGTGACATCTTTCAAACTGATAAAATACCAAAGAGACGGGTCACATGCTAAAAAGCACCCGCTGACCCATATATCTGGTATGACTAATGGAATAATGGCTGTAACAGTGAGCGCTGTTTCTGTTTTCACTCAGTGCCAAATATAAAGATGGGTTAACTGCGACATCCAGTCACTTAAAAAAAAAAATCAATGTAAAAGCTTTGAAGTTAAGTATTTTCTTTACCTCAGATGACCCTACTTTCATGTAACATCCATCAGATCAATACAACTAATGAGAATATACACTGTGAATTTACAGCATGAGGTTAATGTCAGCCTGAAACGGCTTGTGAAGTGGGATTAAGTGGTTCTGCTACATCCTGCCCACAAGTTTACTCTTTAGTACCGCTTTACATTACAGCCAGCAAATTACAGTGTAAATATTTCGTATATGCAGGGTACCACTGACAATATTTAAGGGGTTATCTAGAAGCTGCTCTGGGCTCTTCTCTGAGAAAAGTTTTGTTTGTCGAATAAATCCTCCACTGGATCCCAAAGCTACACCACTGTTCCTCAGTATACATAAATCTTTTGAGCATAGGTATATTGGTACACTCACCTTACTGTGCTTTTTAATGTTTTGTTCCAAGCAACAATAATTTAGACTGTCAAAGAGTAGTTGGACATTTGTCTTTCTCACCCAGCGTTAGATGACAAGTTGGATTCTACTTGCATGTCTCTACACTAAATATGAAGCTACAGCCAAACAGCTGGTTAACTTTTGTTCACATACAGACTTGGGGAAACAGTTTGTCAGTGAAACAGAAACCTTTTCCATTGTTGCTAGGGTTCACAAACATTTTCATGGACAAAATTTCAAAACTCTTTCATTACTTTTCAAGGACCCATGATGAAATTTCCATGCCCATTCATTCACCATTTATAATATGAACATCCCTCCATCTCAAAAATGCAGTATAATTTAAAAACATTAGTGGGGCAAAGCAAAGGTATGGAAACTTTGGGATTCATGATCCTACATGGTAAATCACACTATCACAAAAAATATTCTTCTCCTTTTTAAACAAACAAACTCTATTCATACATAGTTCTGCAAATTTGAGTACATGAAGAGACAGAATATGGGGAGAAAGTGAAGAAACCCACATGATGGTAAACAAAATGTCTACCCTATGGCTGCCACTCGTATGCACATATTAGAGCTACGATTTGTCAACAGGTACATAAAATAAATTTGGTGCTGTGTTACATTACGTCCACACACACACACACACACACACACACACACACACACACACACAACAGAATACCATGACTTTTCCAAAACTTTCAAATATTTTACTAATTCCATGACTTTCCCAGGCCTTAAAAACTACAACGTTAAATTCCATGACATTTCCAGGTTTTCCATGACTGTGGGAACTTTGTGTTTCCAGTCTTCATATTATGCTAAGCTACGCTAACCAGCTGATGGCTGCAACTTCATATCAGTGTACAGACATGAGAGTGGCATCGATCTTCTCAACTATCAGTAACTCGCGACAAGAAAATTATTTTCCCAAAATGTCAAACAATTCCTTTAATAATATATTTTAATGATAAGTGTTCCAAAACTTTACAATGTTTTTCCAGTTTATTTGTATAAAAATAAATGATAAGATAACTAATTTCAGTATCGGTACTGGAACTCTTTTTGACCCATTTTTTCTTTGTTGTTACTCAGAAACAATATCACTCTACCCCCTCTATCCCACTTAAATACAAAGTTTTAACCCCCTAATTCCCTAACCTTTTGTCGTCTTACCTATTTATGACATATCTATCCTGTTATAGAAACCTGGTAAGTACTGATACCCTGTATATATATGAAATCACTGCACTGTAACTCGCATGCTGTAATCTCATGCATGACAGAAGCCATCTTCTAGTCGCATCAGCTCTCAGTCGTGAACAACTTGAATAAGCTGATATTTGTAGTAACAGGCAGAACCCATCGACAACAGAGGACATGATTCTGTCTGTGCTAAACATCATCGTGTCAGTTTATATAAAATAAATGGACTTCTGTCAGCTGCATGAATCGCATGGTGGCTGCTCGGTCCCACATTTATTAAGGTGGCGAGGGAGGCAGCCTGGATGCTATTTTTGGGTGATGGTTGCTTGACAGCTCCACGGTAAATATGTGACAATGGAGAGCTACAGAAAAGACGCTGCTTGTGTCTCCAAAATGTCATCTGGAGAATTCTTATTTTACATTCCACTACCTGTGCACTTTGAATGTGTTCTGAAGGGAGAATGGAGGTCACCAGGTTAGGGAAGTAATTCAGCACACAGGGCTTCAGCTAAGAGAAAACATAAATAGGATTTTGCACAATGAAAGCAAAAATTAGCTTTATCACCTGCTTTATCGCCCAATAAAATCTGTATGGAGGTCACAATATTTGCTTCTCCATCTGTATTTACACCCTAAAATTGCACTGGACCCATGGCTACCACCCAAACAACTGGTGATTAGAGCCAAACCCTGAGGGCAGGGGAAACAGAGGAAATTAGATAAATACTGTTTCAATTCAAAGCAGCAAGGTGGGGCATGAAAGCAGTGATTATCAGATGTTCTCTTCTGTAAGGTGGTGATGCTTTTAATGTATGATACAGTCCTGCTTCTTGTCTTCATGTGTCTGAATTCCACTAACATCTAATAATATTGACATTTGACACTGGCTGATATTGACATTTGCTTTACCCGTGCCAACAGACGCATGCCAGGCTCGTTTTCCACCCAAATCTACACACTCTGGGTGCAGGGCCAGTCCCTGACATTTACTGTAGACAAGGAGACAGCAGTCTGGTGTTAATGAAGCGTGGCCTAAACTTATCAGTAGATACACTGATGCTGTTTATAAATAGTCGGCTTCAGTTGCCATGTTTACATGCACACAATAATGCATCGATTGCTCATACCTAGAGCTACTGTCTGATTGTGTCCTTGACTGCAATCCTGTTATCACGAATGAAATACTGTTTTAGATTATAAGGGGACTAAAATGTGAGCTGGGTACCTGTGCAACTAAACATCAAAGAATGATATTTGGGTAAACACTGAGCTTGTCACTGTAACTTTTTACCTCGCCATCCAATCATAAGCCCCTTCCCCCTTCCCCTTCCTTTTGCCTTTAATGGGAAAAGTTACATTCGGCGTTCATTCCTGGGACAAATAACTCTGCATTCAACAGCTCCAGCCCTGATCAGCTCTGATTAGCAGTGACGTAATACTCTGGTGGATGCACTAATTTTCAGCTCTTTTCTGGTGCTTTGCAATGACAGGTCCGTCCTTACTCTGATGTCTTTCAAAATGAGTCTGTACAGAGTTTGAAAGAAATACTGAATGAATGACAGATATAAAAAGAGATAAAAGCTGTGACATTTTTACTGGCCATCATGCTGCTTTCGACTGTTCACTAAACTGTTTTCTGGCATGTCTGTGACGCCAAAGGTGACACAAAATTAAAAAAAAAAAAAAAGAAAGAAAGAAAGGCATACTTATCTACTGCGTCATACATTCATGCTCTGGTCTGCATATACACGCTAATTTTGGTTTCAAAGAGTACAAGTGGAGGAGGGACAGGGCCAATACAAAGTGGTGAACCACAACCACAGTGGGGGGGGGGGGGGGGGGGGGGGGGCAATGATGTTGGCCACACAGACTGGTGGGTTTGTCTTCTCTCCCTATGTGCTTCAGCCTTCTCTTTACCTTGTGCTAACATTTTTACTTATGTGGACATTCCATATCACAGCCGCCAGAAGCTAATTCAGCAAGAATTTGGTCGACCAACCAATCAGAAGGTGTCAGCTTTACCTACTAACTTTCATAAACTATTGATGTGCATGTAAACACGTCCACTGAGAGATTGTATCTGTCTGTGGTGTGTGTAGCAGACACTCCCATTGACATTGACAAGCAGGATGGAGAGGAGCTGGACAGGAGGAGGAAGGATGCTCCGAACGTCATGGTGCGGAGAAACTCGCCTCATCGGGAATCGACATTTAGCAGACCCTTGGAGGCAGCTGAGCGCAGTCCCGTCTCACACCTCCAACCATGGCTAATCAATCATGACAGCTGCATGTGCACACCCCGTGGGTTGCCGCGGTAACAGACAAGTGGGTCGATAACAGAATATTGAGCGGGTGTCTTTACTGTATTACCCCCCCCCCCCAGGAGGAATCTATCTGTCTTATGAAAAGTTATGAAGTGCAACCGGAGCGTCTGATCCTCTTCCATGTCCTTCTGAAAGTTTAAGCGCTCCAGAGGACTCTGAAAAACAAAATGCCACAACTCCTAACTAAGCACTGACAATGATGCACGGATGGAGCAGGAGTCTGGGGGGGGGGGCAGATTTTTGAAGCCCAGCCCGAGGACATGATGTTGACAGGTGAAGATACACGTGCCTCTGCATGTGCATGCGTGCGTAAACGTGCAGTACAAGCCTCCCAGTCAGACATCCTGTTCCCTAAGTAACAGAGTCAGTAAGCTGGGTTGTTACTGATGACTTGCAGTTTAGTTCACAGGCAAGAAAGGACGGATTGTTACCATAAACCTCCATCCTTTGCTACTGCAGGGTTGTCAGTTCTCACAAGTCCTAGGAATAGAATAGTAAGACTCCTTCCCAACCCTCAACCCCTCCCCAGGACTGACCTGGTGACGCTGACTGTAAGTTCAAACATGTAGCCTCAGTGCTCACTTCTCTGGTGACTGAAGCAGGAAAAGAAATAAGCCAGCTTCACCACCTGAATTCACCCCAGGAGCGAAGCTTGTGGCGATACAGTTATTGGCTCAAATACAGTTTATAGTATTCCTTACAGTTCTTTTAACTGAGCCATTAAAGACAAAAAAAAAAAAAAAAAAATCAAAATCCCATGCTCGCCCCCTGAATACCTCTCCCAACATGTGGGGTTCTCAGCTTGAAATGGAGCTAGTAATACTCCTCATAGTTCTTGGGGTTTAGGCAATAGAGGATTCCCCCACCGAAGGAAAAGATGGTTCCCCCCCAGGCCAGGCCATAGCCCCAGTTGAACTCATGGTAGATCCTCAGGTTGATGCTCTCGATGAACTTGATGGGGAACAGGACCAAGCTGCAGGCCTGGAGGACAACTGGAGGAGACATGCAGACGGTAAGTACAAAGTGAAGTAGAATTTCTTAAAATTACAGCTGCAGGAAAAGTATCATTTCTACAAATGGGTTTCCAAGAGATATCACCGTGGGATTGGCTTGCATGCAGTGAGATGAAAACAAATCTGCCTTAAACTGCAGAAATCACAGATATAATGGATGAAAACCTTAGCTTCTAACATCTAGCAATCTCATCAGAGCACTGGATATCAAAAAGGTAGTGGATAGTTTTTCACAAAATTAGGTGAGAAAAAAATGCTGGCATTAAGGCAGAGGTGTTGCCTCGAGTTACATGACCTAGACTCAAGTCGGACTCCAGTCACAAATTTGATACCTTAGACTCTACGTGAGAGAAATCCAAAAAGACTTGAAACTAACTTGGACTTTAACCCTAATGACTTGTGACCTAACTTGGACTTGAAGAGCCTTTTGATTGGAGAACATGTGACACCTTCCCCTACAAGCCCATAGATTAAAAAGAATGTTATTTAAAAAGTGTGCCACGAATCAATTAATTTCCTTTCATTTCCCGAATCAACTAATGTTAAGGCTATTTATTCCCAACAAGTTGACACCTAATTCCCCAGATCCACTCTGTTTGAGCCAATCTGACAGCAGCCACTCCATTTGCAGGAGAGAACCATGAAGAACTGATGTTACATTACTGAAAGCCAGCTGGAAAAATTTGTCAAATTTTTTTTTATTTGTGTACAAACCTTTGCGGGAGTAACAGAAAACAAACTGCAGCATGCAAAATATGTGGGCTGAAAACTACAAAATTACAGACAGAAATACAACAACTTCCAACTTTGTCATTTCAATTTCCACTAAGAACAGTTAAGTCATGGCTAATATTAACATAGTTCAGAAGCTAAGGCTTAGCTAACATTAACTTAACAGCTACATCTGGTGAAGAGTGCATTATGACTTGATTAGGACTCGAAACTCAAAGCTTGAGACATGAGACTTGACTTGGGACTTAGTGCAAAAACCTGAGATTAACTAGCACCACCCTGAGGTTGAAATTTTGTAGTTTACGAGCTATCACAACAATTATTTGATGCATTGTTATTATATGTGGTTCAGACATTCATGTCCCCCTCTGGATGAACTGTAATAACTTAAGTAATCCTCTGACTTTTTATCTTGCACCATCATCAGGTCTAAAATTCAATTTGTTTTTTTAGATGGACAAATACCTGCAAAAGTAACAACATTCTCGCCAGCCTCAACTTTACTTTGTATTTAGTGCTAATTTGCAAATGTTAACAACGGCAACAGAGATGGTGAACATGGTTATACCTGTTTAACATCAGCATGTTAGCATTGCCACTGTGAGCATGTTGATGTTAGCATTAAGCTCACTGTGCCTAAGTAAAGCCTGACAGAGCTGCTAGCCTGACTATAGACTTTTGAAAATGTCCATATATGTGCTGTCATTACATTGTGGTAATGGGATTTCTACCCCACTACTGTGCGCACATCCATGATTGTAAGTGGGAGACTTGTTAATAACCACCATCAAAACCAGAGTTTATAGATCATTAAGAAGGTGAACTAGATGGTGAGAAAGAAAAGCTAGAAAAAAATAAAAAATAATTTAAAATATCTTGTAGTCAGTATCTATATTTAGTATAGCTGTTCCAGCAAGATCCCAACCTGGGTGCCAGCTGGAAGAGGCAGAAGGGTTGTAAATGTTGAAAATATTTATGTAGTGTGTTATTTATCAATTTTAAAACAACAGCTGTGCAATAGCTCAAATATATGAGTCGACATGGAAGAAAGATGTTTGTGCTCAAAGCTTTACACTGGCATATTACACAGGGGGGGGTCAATATTTAAAATTTCTATTAATTATTAGTTCTAGAATCAAAAGTACATTCTGAACAAAACTTCCTGTCATGTAAAATAAGTCTGATGTTAAGTTTAATGTGATCGGGTTCATGGGATTTGGTCACATGCATTTTTGTTGTACATTTTTTAGCAGTCACGTACAAAGACAGTTTGGAAATAGAAAAAAAATAGCAGAAATTAGCATCGACTGGGTCGAGAAGAGAGACGCAAGCCCAGGGGAGGGATGTCATTTAGCTCTGTTTAGTTCATTTAACACACTTTGGAAAAACAAAATAAATCAAATATGATCAGGCAAGAGGCAAGAAGAGGTGATGATGGTGGAGGAAAGAGGAGAGGGGGTGGATGGAGGAACTGAGAGAATGAGGCAGGGGTGAAGGAACAGAGGTGGACTAAAACGTCAGAGGAAACAGGGTGAATTTAGGGAAGGATAGAGGGATGAGGGGAGATAGGAACGGGAGAGGGACGGACAGAGAGAACGATGTTTAAAAAGGGAGGGGGGAGAGAGATAGATGGATGGCAGTGGAACAAAGGAGAACACATCAATCGTTAATTCTTCAAAGGGAATTCATCTTGTGGGAACATAAACACGCTCTGGCACCTTCGTGCATGAAAAAAAAAAAAACATGGAATGCATAATAACCAAAAACATGCAAATATTGACAGAGATGATAAGAAAATAGCCTACATAGGAAGTTAGTTGTCAAGAAGTTTGTATGTGATCAATCCTTCACCAAGGGGTCGCTTTAAAGTCCATCTGAACACACCTTTCCTCTGTGCTCAGCTTTTAAGATATCATTTAGAGAGGCTGTTTTGTGCCCCATCACGGCACAAACAACTACATTCTGACAGCTAGCATTTTTTGTTTGCATGTTAAGTATTCATAGATTCCTGATCTCTGTATTCCAAGCTCTCAAATGATAAATTATATAATTATTTTTGCTTGAAGTGTTGATTATTATTGAATCAAAGCTGTGTATTTCGACCGTTTGCAAACTAAAATGCTTCTCTAAACTTTAGGAGCACATTTTGTTCGGGTTCAAAACCAGCTTTTGGTTTCTTTATGGTAGGATCAGCCTTTTAAAATCACTTGCATTGCTATTTTTTAAACTTACTATCATTATCAGCTTCACTTTATTTATTTATTCTGAAGTTTGTAGAAAAATGAGATCTCGTTAAAACTTAGCATTTTTGCATTGCTGTCTGCCACTGTACCACTAGGAGGCGCTAAAGTTGGATTGGACTGGATTCTTTTGTATGGCAATGGCAGCTGAGGTTTAGTATCTTATGCTGCATTCACATGCTCTTTGGATGGTCCCATTTTCTGAGTCGACCTTCCAACTTTTGTGTGTTCATATGCATCAATTTTGGCTGGGACACAAGTGACATGTCCTCAATATTTAGAACATTAAAAAACATTAAAGTAGCAGAGGACTTCTACTTTCATAAAATTGAACACATTTACATCATAAATAGCTGCAGAGAAGGCACAAATTGCTACATAAAAATTCACCAGAATGCAGGAAATTATGTGTTTGACACTCAGAATTTTCTGGCAGGTGATCCCCAAACCCCCTTTTACGTGTTTCAGTGGTTATTGAAACGAAACCTGCACACTTTAGTGTGTTCATGAGCTTTTACATCATAACGTGGAAACATCACAAATGCTAAAAAAAAATTGATTTTATTGCTCAGTGCATTAAATGTCCCAATGAAGTTTTGTGTTGTTGGCTATACATGGTGAAACAGTTTAAAGCTTTATATTACAAAGGGATTTTGTCTCAGATCTGTTATCGGAGTTAATGCTAATAAATAACTTTTCTAACTAATCTAGGTCATGCTACATGGACAAGAACTAACGGTTTCGACCTAATGTACAATACTAAAAAATTATGTGTGAGCAAAAATTAATATGCAATACCTGAATGAATAAAAAATTTCTCAATGTCAACCAAACGTTTACTTTTACTTCACTATGTTTTTGCATAATATGACGTCGACTAGACAAGTCATGTACATGAACCTATAATATTGTTACATCCTCCAGGAGACTCATGTTTCTATGCTAAAGACATTGAAGATATCTTACGGAAAAGGTTGAAATGAGAATTTACAGTTGGGAGAGATATTATAAGAACCAGTGGCTCTTCTCACATCTTACCTCTATATGTATTCAAGATGGAAATGTCACACTGTCTGTTTACTTTGCAGAGGCTAAAGACAGAAAAGCTCCAAAACCATCACGGCATGCAAAATGATTTTATTTGAATGAGCAGTCAAATGTCAATCCAAACATAATAAGGAGGTTTAATTCCAATCCGTTCATGCATTTTCGTTTCTCATACATGCTTTGAAAGTATTTTTCAGGATGAGAAGACCATGAGAAATCACACAGCCTCTGTAAATCTCCTCACCATCCCTTAAAATAAGATTTCCTCTTTATGCTGTATCTCACTTCTGTGGTTTGCACAGCCTTATTGAGAAGCCAAACACATCCAGCTTTGCAAAATGAAACATTTCACGGCTAAAAATAAATAAATTTTCCAATTATTCCGGGAGGTTAGAATGGGGGAAATGTGGAAACTTGACAGTTGTCCAACTTGAGATTGGGGCTAGCTGGGGAAATTAAAGGGACAGGCGTGACACTCTGCTCCAACCCTGCCGGGCCCGACTCATAAAAATAGGATTTTCTCTAAATGAGTTTGAGGGAAAGAGGAATTGTGTGTGTGTGTAGTCTGTGTGCCTATTTAATGAGTAAGTAAGGATTATCATTTAAATGCATGTCAGTTTTCAATGTGATTACCCGCAACCTTCCAGTTACCTTGTCTAAATTGGCTAATTAAGTGTGTGTGTGTGTGTGTGTGTGTGTGTGTGTGTGTGTGAGAGTGTGTGTCATTAGCTGTGTGTATTTTAGCACATAATGAGTGTGTGGCCTTCGACCCAGGACTGGCGTGATTGTGTACAGACTACAGTTTATTGTGTGTGCACTGACCTGCAGCAAAGAGCATGAAGGCGACGGGTGCGTAGAACCGCCGTCTCGTGCCGATGCACACGGCAACCAGAGCGACCAGGAATGACATCAGCACCAGGGCTCCACCCCCTAGCAACAGGGCCAGGGTAGCAACCTGCCAGTCTGGATAGGAAGGCAGGAGGGAGGTGGAGGACAAGAAGAGAAGAAATGAGGGAGGAAGATGGACAGAGAAAGTGGTAAAGAGAGGAAGAAAGAGACAAAGGTGAGTGGGTACGAGGAAGCAGCATGTTGCATAAACATTCAAAGAACATTCATGAATAAATGCAATATAGTGAACGCATACCAGAGCCAAAAATGAAATGCACAAGACCTTGCGGGTGGCCTGGGAGGAGAGACAGAGCCACAAGAGACATATTATTTTATTTGACATTTTTATATTACTGGCTTTTCCACCATCAAGTATGTAGATTAGAGGGAAAATGAGGGAGGAGGTGAGGACTGAGTGAACAATGAAATAGAAAGGAGTCTAAGGAGAAAAAAAGGAGGAAAGGAAGGAAAAGAGCACACACACATTGAAGAACAAATAGATGGAAAATAGAAGAAAAGATGGGATGTAGAAGAAATAAGGGGGATGAAGAGGAAAACAAAGAGGGAAGAGGACAGGAAAGACACAATGAGGAGCAACAGTGGTGAAGTCAAGGAAGCGTAGACATAAGAAAAACTACAAACCCAAGGCAAATGGATCAGGAAAAGTATATGAAACTAGAATTTGAAATTTGAAGAAATTCCCGCAAGGTGTTCTTGAGATATCACCTTCACGAGAATGAGACAGATGCAAGGTCACATTGATCTTGACCTTTGACCACCAAAATCCAATCAGTTCATTGTTGACTCCAGGTCAACAATGAAATTGGACAGTTCAAATAAAGGGAGAAAGGAATGGGATGAAAAAGGTAAGAAATAAAGAAGACGGAGGGAAGGTACTACAAAACAAAAAAAAAGGAAAAACAAAAGGGAAAATGTGTAGAGAGGAAAGAGGGAATGGGGAGGGAAAGGAACAAGAAGAAAGGGAAAGACATGGGAAGAAGGAAGCAAGGAGGAAATAGGGTAAGAAAATAATACTAAGAATAAAAATGAAGGTAAGACAGGCAGGATAGAAGGCAAATGAATTCAGGGGAGAAAGGAAATAGGGAAGACATGAAAGAGCAAAGGAGGAACAAATGAGTGTGTAAGAACTGCAAAAAACAAAGGGAGTCGAGGAACAAAGGAGAACTGAGGGGGAAAAAAGACAAGACAAGTTAAAGTGAGATGAAGAGTGGTTTGGTGGCGACGAGGCGGTGAGCATCTCTGAGACGCTGATGAGCGATAAAAGAGGAAAAACATGCAAGTGGAGAGGCACCAGCATAATGTTACAAGGACGTAGAGAGGGCAGGATGAAAATAAATGCCAAAAGGAGGAGAAGAGGAGAAGGGTGGTGGTGGTGGTGAAGGTAGAGGGAAAGAGAGGGGAGGAGGAGGAGGAGGAGGAGGAAGAGGAGTGGAGGAGGGCGTGAAGGGGCTGGGGACATAGCAGCGCTGAGTGAAAGTAATGAAGAGAGAGAGAGAGCACTTAGTATACCTGAGCTGACAAAAAGCCTTGGCTAAAAAGCTTTACTGGCATGTTATCAAAAATCTGTCCGCATTTATATATAGGGAGCACTGTGGCTTGATGCACACTGAAATAGAACACACACACACACACACACACACACACACACAGATACATGGTCACATAAAGACACACCCATACTTGGTACTCTCGTCATATCAAACTCAAGATATTGTATTCTACACATAAGCTACCTGATCTGTGCATACTTCACTTACTAGCTTAAAGCTAATGCCTGCACCGTGGGGGCAGAGGCTGTTTGCACGAATGTATAAAGAGAACTGGACACAGGATTGGAGGCGGGGCTCAGAGCATCCCCATGGAAGTTGATCAGTGGCGCATGAAGCCAAAAAAAATTTGAATTCCCAGGTATAAAATTACCTGTACCTTCCACATCGCTGGGTCCACAAAGGAAGTGGACACCCGCCAGCTGAGCGGCTAACTTAAATAATGGGGATAAAATGACCTGAAGTCCCAATTCAATGGAAATTATGGTGTCTTTAGCTTCTTTTCTGTGACCTACTTCCCACTGAAATAGTATTTGATTGGTGTACAGTTACTAGAGGGATTTAAATTCAATCCATTTGATTGGAGCATAAGTGGGCAGACTGAGGTTTGTGCAATATGGAGCTACAGTGGACTGTTGGTTCCAAACACACCTCATGAAGCGTTAGATCGGGAGGTGGATGAGGGAGAGATGACTGAATGAATAAATATGACTGAATGAATAAATCAGAACCAAGCCGCAACCTCCAGGGCTGAAAACTGAAGCAAACGTGCCAAAAACTGCAGTTCTTTGAATGGCCACTAGAGGCTGACACTAAGAACCAATCCCTATGACCCCCATGTTAAAATGTCCAACTTTACAGCAGAAATTAACATGTTTACAGCCTGGTACAAAAAACAGTTTTGGTCTCTGTAGCTAATTTCCAGATTCATGACAACTGTGCTGGGGGTGAATTTTCATATAACTCACCCCAAACATTTTACGTGCAATTAAGAGTATGGCTGGTTTAAGTGACATGCTAACTGCCAACAGTATCCTTAGCTTCTCAATCGGATCCACCCCTCGCTCCTCCACATTTCTGCCCTCTTGCCCAAATATGGTCACTTCCAATCTGAAAATCCATCGGTAAAAAAAAAAAAAATAATAATTAATAATAATTTTTTTCTTCCATTACCTCTGGAGGCACTGCCTGGAGTTTTTCGACTAACGGAAGTGCAGGGGCCTGTGGGATCGCTCATCCCCTTCACTTCCAGCGGTGCCCCCAGTGTTACATTCCTACCTGCAACTCGAACCAAACGGCGGTAAAAACGTTGCTGCTAATGCCCTTTTTTTCCTGTCGTGAGAAGTGGAAGGTGTGCTGGTGAATTCACAACGCTTGTAAGTTGTGCTGTTGTCCATGTTTTTCACGTTGACTTGACGGCGTTTTGGGTGGAGCAGTCGCCATGGACACGGAGCTTGCTGTTTCTGGGGACACCTGCTATTTCCTGGGGACACCTGCACGTCTCGGCCCTGCCCCCTCCATTGTGATTGGCTAAAGCGCAGCATTGTTCAACCTCAAAGCCCCGCCCTCCTCGACAGATTCTACAATATAAATTGCAGAATCTGTCTTGAGAGATTAGGTCACTTCCAGCTCAGAAAACAAACAAACAAACAAACAAAAAGATGGCAACGACTGTAATGCCGAACTCCAGACTTCAAAACGGCAGTCCACAAACCAGTGGCTGACATCATGGTGGCTACATCCATAATTTTTACAGTATGTGGGTATGACTAGCTGCTTATGGTGGCTAATGTTAGATATATCAGCAAACTTATTCCTGTGTAGCTGGTAAATTCAGAAAAATTAATTTGTTAATAAGTCTTGACAACTTGTCAAGTTAGATTATGTCTTAGTTTGCTGACATTATGACTCCTTGTTCTATGTTTAGCATGGTGTAGTATTTGTACTATTGTCCTGATATCCACATGACAACAGTGGTCACTGTTCAGCAAAAGTTACACAGTCTTTACACTTTAAATGAAACAGTAAAGTTACTACAGCTAAAGCTACAATATTTCCCTCCATTTTAAGACTGTCTGTTCCCTCAAAGGTTAGCACTGTCAAGACAATTAGCAAATGGTCAGCTGCTCAAATTACTGCGCCAAAGTTCACTTCATTTCTCTGCAAAACACTAAGGCAGATCAATTGGGATGGATTGATTTTACCAAGATATTTCTCTATTTTATAAGCTGGTGTGACTGTGTGTTTAGGAGCTGGACACACACACACACACACACACACACACACACACACGTGTCAACACCTAATCCATCTGAGCTCAGGGGGAGAGAAGAGATTTGACCATTTCTCTAACCTTTTATTCCACCTGTCTGCCTTCACACTATGATCAGATGGGATGCTGTCAAATTGGCCTGGCTCATGTAAGCTGCTGTAAAACCTATTTCTGTACCACACAGCTCAACTCGAAGTGCTATATTACAAAATACATAAATAAATAAAATAATCTGTACTCCTTGAAGATATACAGCAGCTCTTTAAAGGCAAACTTCAAACTGATAGATCTGGATAAAACATCAGTGAAGTGCGTCTGATGCAGAAATGTAGCTGTCAGAACAGATGCAAAGCCATGCACAGTAGCTGGCATCTATGGTATACTGCAGGGCGAAGGTGAATGTATTTTTTATTTTACAGCTATTTAAGTGGTGTCAATACAGGCAATGCCTAAATTTACTGCTCCAGCGTGGTAAAGAAGCTTATGAAAGATGGATGGTGGGGGGAGAGATAAGGAAAAATGAGCGATTCAGAGGCAGAGGGAGGGAGAGACAGAGATAGAGGTGAAAGATGAGATGCAGAGGTGGATAGTGGGAGGCAGAGAGGGAAGGAGGAAATTAAAGATGAGAGAGGAGAAAGTGGGAAGGAAAGAAGATAGAGAGGGATAGAGAGCAGAGAGGAGAGATAAAAGAAAGGCATCTTGTATTTCAAATGCAAGACAACAGAAAATTTTCAGTTTGAGTGATGCTCCTGATTAGATCACTTTCTGGACAAACACCTACACAGCTTTATTAAAATGTTTCCTGGCAACAACGTGTTCCTATATGAAAGCCCAAAGTCTGGTTTCTAGCCTTTGACTCTGCACGTGTCTTCGCCTGTTAGCTTCATATTTTAGGTTAGGCACTTCAGGCAAAAATTCTGTATTTCACTTAAATCAGGTCAACCAAAGCAACGAGGCAGTTCTGTTGCTTGCTGAATTGTGGCCAATAGAAATAAAATAAACAGAGAGGACATTAAACTTTTTGCCATGGTATTTTGACTACTTAAACAGAAAATGGCAATGGTTGTTAGCTGTTATGGTGACAACACTTGTTAGTGATGGCATAAAATGTGTCACACTCACTAATTTGAGAACTCAGTTTTGGCCGACTGCTGCCTATTAGTGATCACAGGTATTGACATCTTTGCACAATGAGTAGATGTATTTATATTTATATTTAGTAGTGTCAGAGGTACTGGGTTATAAAGTAATCTGATTACTTTTTTGTTTTAGCAGGTAACATACCATATATTACCATATTTCCCTGTTTTTTTGTTGCCATTAACTGCATCTTTGATAAAACATGATGTACTGTTACTGTAGCTGCCTCAGAAGAACGAGTGAGATTCACTGCTCAGTGGACAGCTGGGAGGCAGAGAGAAACACAGGGGACAATGTGCATATCAGCATATTTTCACATCTAATTCAGTGAATTAAGAGTTTATTTCGACCAAGTCTCTATATACAGACTCTACATTCAGTGAATGTAGAGTCTGTAGGCAAACCCCAGAGATCTTGCCTCCGGAAGAAGAGCGGAAGAGCCCTGGTTTCCAGTTGTAGGCTGTTTGTAGTCCGCGTGATATTGACCAATCACTTTTGAGCCGGCTGCAGTTGTTGCCAGGTTAAACAGTCCGTGCGGTGAACTAACGAGGTGGAACATAATTGGCGTCACTGCAAACTCTGAATCCATCGCAATGGTTCAGCATATTTACTTACACATAAACGGAAGTCAGAAACGGAAATTCGCCTCCTCCGCCCAAATCAAACCGGTATGCCAAAAAATCGGGGGTCTGCCCCCAGAGGCTGTATCGCCGCCTGCCGGAAGTCAGACGTCGAATACAGCCAATGGGTTCTGAGAATGATTTCGAACCAAACCAGACTTGGTGATTGTTGAAACACTGGACTGACTAACTAAAGGACTAACAAGACAAACTGAGACAGTCTAGGTCATATTTATTTTGTGTCCGTTGAGCTTAAATGAAGTGTGTTTTGAGTTAACAAGGAAAGCAGGGAAACGAAAATCTAAGCTCAGCCACTGCATGCTTTGTACTATTACTCCACTGCTCCTTTGGTCATTACTGCAAAACCTCACTTCAGTGAGTTCTCGACTTTCTGCAAATCGACTTCTTAATACGTAAGTGTATATAGAAGTTAGCCCACCACAAATGTTGCAACGAGCCAGCAGGAACCATGCCAGGCTTTAAAGCCAACTTTATCAGAGGCCAAACAGTTACGGCTCTCGCGTGGTGCCATATGGCCCAAAAATACTTTTTTCCCATTGACTTACATGGTGAAAGAGATGTGTAAAAGAGTGGGTACATTTTTTTGAGTCACAACCCCCGCAAAATAACTTGAGAACTTCAGATTTTAATCCATTTGGTCAGATAACATTTGTAAAGTCTGCAAGAGCCAAACGATTAATGTTATCCCCATTCAAGTTAGCAGAGTGCTAAGCTGCTGGGCTAGTGGAAGTCCCTCATCTCTAGTCTACAAATTATAATTTACAAATGCTACATTAACAAAGGCTGCCGCTCTGACAATCCCGCACTGTTGATTTGAATGGGAATTTCTGTTTTATTCTCATTCTATTTTTATAGTTATGGCGCTTGCAGAATTTTAATCGATGTGGTTGAGGTACCTTTAAATCACAGTCTTAAAATGTGATTTACTTAATATTACTTTATTAAACTTGCTTGTCAGTTCAGCCAAGTGCATCATTTTTTGAATGTAATGTTGTTTTATCACTTGCTGTATTTACATTTTTGTTCCGGAATACATACCACAGTATATGACACATCTACAGTAACTTGCACTTCTCTTTCTCAGTGTCACACTCACAGATTTACAGTCACTACAACTGTTGCAAATACCTCGCCCACTCATTCTTACTCCTTTACACACACACACAAACACACACTGGCTTATACTGTAAAACTCTTTGCTGTTTTATCTTTCATACACATACAATATGCTAAGCCTTTTTTTCTCTCTCACGCACACATGGCTGGTTTGAATTTTTTAAATTGCATCATAGACACACATAGGCAACCGTAGAAATTGCCATATGTACCGTATAAATCCTCCCACTTTCTCTCACTCACACACATGCACACACTCTTTGGTGTATGTAACATGCTAATTAGTGCTTGCACCAGTTTCTCACATAGGGACACAGACTGCGCTGTCCTGTGAACCTCTCTTTCTCCTTCTCGCTCACACCAAGAGAAATACCTCTCGCTGTAATGTGACTGTTTGCCATGTGACAGGATTACTGTGAGGCACTGTCACTTTTTTTCTTTACTGTAAAGCCACCCCAAGCTGTCACGCTGATTAGCTGCTGTAGTACTTTGGGTTCCTCTCTCCAAAACAGAAGCCACCAGTCCTGTAGCTGCTAATGTAAAATTCAAGAGTACGCACATACAGTACAGCTGTCACTGTAACGTTTCAACAGGCACAAGAGATACATAAATGAACAATGGAGAGTTGTATGTAGATTGCGGAGGCCCCCCTCTGGCACACTGTGATCCTGTGATGCTCGTTATCTTTCAAGATGCAAATACAGTATCACTGCAACTAGTCATCATTATCAGTTATTATATTGATTACTATTTTGATTAGCCAATTAATCATTTAGTCTACAAAAAGTCCCAAAATAGCTTTAGTAATATCTTCAAATGTCTTATTTTGTCTGACCTGCAGTCCAAAACCCAAATCAGTTTATGTTTCCTAATGCTGACTGACTAATGAACAATTTTTTTCAGCTCTAACATAAACTAAAGAAAAGAATAACCCCCTGTACTTCACACATTGGATTTAGAATGTTCAAAGAACAATTTTCAACCGAAATATGAAAAAAAAGGGTGAAAAACAAGCCTATTTCCAAGTGAACATGCAGATGACTGCTCACAACAGCACATTTGCCAGAGGAAAATGTAGGAATTATACGTTTCTACAAACCACAAATATTAGGTTTGTACATATGTATCATCAACCTCTCTAAAGTGACGTAGCATATGAGCTGTCTTTGTCACCTGGAGATAGAGGGGATGGTGGATGGCGTGACACCTAGGCGAGACACTTGCCAAGCTGCAGACAACTTTTGGAGAACAACAAATGACAAAATCTAGTGAGTCATCGCTGTGTTTTGAAGGGCTTTTTAGCCACTGAACTTTGGTGTTTTTAGCCACCTATGGCTGTTTTTTCGATTGGATTATTTGTTAACAGTTGGTTTATTTAAAAAGAATACAATAATTGCAAGATAACACCAGAGGAATATGATTGTATTTAAGAAAATTCTGTTCTTTTATGTCTCCAGATCATTTTGAATTTGTATAATTTAAGACTTTTACAGGCTTTTTGTGAGCTGCCACATGCTGCTACTACGATACTGTAAATGCTTTGAAGAAAGCTTGATTTGCATCCACCAAAAGGATTATGTGTGTTTGGGCACATGCACATCCTTTTCCTCATCATGCCCTCAGTGTGTGTGTGTGTGTTTTTTGGGGATGGCAAGTGGGAGCTGTAGGTTCCTGGCTATTCCTCTGTCTGTCTGTCTGTCTGTCTGTCTGTCTGTCTGCCACAGAACTGAATGCCACATCATTTCCCATTCCTCGTTCAGCCGCTACAAATAGAACGGGCGTCTCTGGGGGCTGAGCTCACTGTGAAGAGAGATGGAGTCAGAGGAGAGGAGGTGGAGGCAAGGAGGGGGGTAAAAAAGGAGGAGAAGAAGGGGGGGGCAGCTTGACCCTGGAGAAATGGAAAGGGTACATGGAGATGGAGGAGGATGAAGAGGAGGAGGATGGTGAAATTACAAAGGGAAAATGATTAACATTAGAAATGTAACAATGAAGCCCTCGGGGAGAAGAGAGGGACAGGGAGGAGGGAGGAGAGGAAGAAAGGGAATGAGGAACAAACAAAAAGGAGATAGAAAATATAAATGGGAGGGGGCAGTGAGCATTGAGAAAAAGACAATTCATTTAAGAGTACAGATGAAAAAGGCCGGGGGAGTAAAAGCAACGGATGGATCGATCGATAGACTGATAGAGAAAGATGAGAAGGGCAGAGCGCGAGGAGGCAGCGTTCGTGGAGGTTTTTAGGTCTTCAGTGATGACTGATCTCAAATCTGTGACAACTAAGACTCATGAATGTGAGGCAGAAATGCCACCACTTTCCACCAAATTTGTTTAAAATCATACCTTTCTACAAACTTGAGTGCGTTTTGGGATTTATTCCTAAATGAATACAGCACATGCAATAAGCTGAAAAAGCTCACTCATTTTCATCATTTTAAACAAATTACAATGGTGTGAGAAAATAGAAAACATAATATAATTGCTGTTCTTTTAGTAATCTTTTCTCAGCTACTGCAACCAAGTCTGACAGTGAGCCTGGGAAATCTTCTGTCAAGGTCAGGTCAATGACAGACCTGTTGGTAGCAACAACACAGCTTTTGTTCTCAGGCATTTAGTGTACTTCTGTTTCATTTGAATGTTTTGGTGTTGCATATTTTTATTTGAAACAGATGCGTTTGTTTATGGGACTGAGCATGAAACCTGGGTTATTAGAAAACACAGGACGAGAGGAATGGGAAGAAAGGGTGGGGTAGAGAGAGGGCAGATGAGAAAAGGAGGAAGATGAACAGGAGGGGTGAATGAATATAGGAGAAGAGGAGGAGGTGGTTGAACCAGACACATGTCCAATCCCAGTCTGGTCTCACCCCCAAGGCATAAAGTTACGCCACTTGGCCAGACACACTGGGCTTTCCACAAACTTGTAAACCCATTCAAGTCATTATTAGACGCTCAGAGCTGAGGATGTCATTTAAAGACCGTGAAAATCCGCTTAGGTGGATGGGTCCAACAAACGCAGGACTTTAATGCAGGAGACCGGTGTTCGAGACCAACAAACATCGGCTGCAGCTGTTGTACAACCCCAAAATGTATGTGCCCACAGGATCCATTTTCACGCTTCCCATTCATTGTCTATGTAAGCAGCCGTGCAATGCATTCTGGTGAGAGATGACTAATTCATGCAAACCAGGGGCTGCCAGTGCACCTCGCTGCCTCTGGAAACTCGTGAAAAACTTTTAAACTGACTGCTGTTGATTTAAAATTAAGACAGATTCTACAACTGCATGGCTTATTTCTCATCACAAATATTTTCAAAAACACATTTCAGTGAACTATTTTCATAATGTAAGAAGACGTTGTGAGCCGCAGTGTGGTCAGGTTTGAAATTTGGGAGCACAGAGCCCACATGCCTTGTGGCACACCCATCAAGCATTCAATCCTGAGAAGTGATGAGACCCCTCATGTCTAAAAACGTCCATGTGGAAACACACCGAAAGCCAAGGTTTTTTTGGCGACACACTGCAATCTTTTTCGAACCATAACCAAGTAGTTTTGTTGCCCAAACCTAACTGCCAATCCAAACCTTCTTAGCGCCGGCCCCATCTGCATCAAGATACAATGCAAAAAGCTGCTGTCATTATAATAACGCCAGGGCTTCTGCCAAAGTGGTAAAATAGGACAAGTAGGGATGAGATCACATTGCACATGCCCACTATAAGATTTTTTTTTTATCTAGACTCATGTCCCATTTGCCAAACATGAGGGAATTCAAGGATTTCAAAGTGGAGCTGACGCTGGTTGGTGGTTGACTATTCTAGTATATACTGAATGTTTTGTGGCTTTTTTTCAGACAAGACAAGGGATTAACAAGAAGAGCCATGAGGTATGCATGATGTTTGGCACCTGGTGGCACTGCTAGAGAACAGCGCCGAGTTGGGAAGTAATGACACGGAGGAATAAAAGTGGCTTCTGATCTCCCACACATTGCATCAGTGATGGATTTTAAAACCTGTTTTGTTGCTGTAGCCTTGATTAATGACTAACATGAGTGTGAGGGACGCCAGCCGCCTCTTCTCATAGTTTCATCATTTTTTAGGCAATTCTGTTCCCATTCTAATGTCTGACAGAAACGGCGTCGAGCTGCGGGGAGCTTCAGAGTAGGTGGATAATTCTCTATGGATTCGTCACTACAAGCGACATCCTTCTCATTACACAGAGTCATCTGAATCACTGTTAATACAAAATATTGTTTACAGCAGTTTTAAGTTAGAGCTCATTTAGATCCTATTCTTTTTTTAATTTGCTAGATATTCAAAATTCCATACATGCAGCTGACATGGATAAAAAATACAGAGGGAGTGCTAGTCTGAATTTATTTATTCATTATTTGTATTTAATTATAGACTGATCTGGCATGAGAAGAATCTCAACCTAAAATGAAGGCGCCTTGGTGGCCCAGGGTTTATGAGACGTTAATGCCATATTACAGTTATACATCGTGTAAAACAGCACAAATGCGAACATCAAAACTGTAATCATGACTGCAAAACTAAGATTTTTGGGAAAGCTCCAAGACATCAGACTTGGCACTTAATAAGAAAGAAGATTATGAAAACCAGCCACAGGTGGTGCCTGATGTCAGCCAAATTTGTTGTTAGGGGTAATTAGATATATTTTAAACCTCGCATGACCACTACTGCAAGTTCAGTCATCTCACATTTCTTCTCTACATTTAAATCTCTAATAAGGCAGAACATGCCTCATGTTACTAAGACCTAGTAAGACTACTGTTGTGACTTCTGCCATTATGTATAAAGGTACATGTGTGAAAGGGGCTTAAGATACCCTGCAGTTACCTTGAAACTCATATTCCAACCACTACAGCAATCGTTCTGTTCTTCTACAAAGTGAAAACGTTCCTTTATGCCTTTATTTTTCCACCTCAGTCCAATTAATTAGAAGCCATGCAGTGCACGTTGTGAACTGAAGATTTCCTCCTCTGATTGAGGTGTTGCATGATCTGTCTTTGCATACATTACTGCATTTTGCTTGTTGTTAGGGGTGAGGCATTTGTGTTAAGCTTATAAATGTTCCCTTGTCTTAGGTCTTTAGGGCCCTGGCAGGCACCACAGTGCACCTTGTCTCTAAAATTTCAGAGTGTATTTAGAAAGCTAATGTGTGTCTTTTTTGTCATGTATACCTACAGGCAGAAGGTGATAGCAGCCAAGCAGGTTTTCCTGTTTTGAGACTGAAATAAAATGACAGAGGACTATTGAAAATATAACAATGTTATATTACAATAAAAGGTATTGTTATTTTAGCTTGGTTGCTATTGGGACAACATGTTCACACAGTTTATTCAAGAGATGCATTTTTACTATTGACTCCTGTGCTATAACTTTGCACAAACCTTTTCTCTCCTGTGAGACATTTTCTAATCCAACAGAGGATGGTTGTATTGCACTGTTCCTAATATATGCAGTTCTATATCAGTGGTCTCTCCATATCTTTCTTTCTTTGTCTTTTTAACAGTATGGTGGCCCCAGGCAGCAATCTCTGGGGCTAAAAATGAAGCCAACGTGAAGTGTCAAAAACTGAAGTTCCTCCAACGGCCACTTGAGGCTGGCTCCAAAAGTGAGCAAACCCTTATCGACTCCATGTTACACTTTACAGCAGAAGTAGACATGTTTACAGCCTGGTACAAAAATAGCGTTGATCTCTATTGCTGATTCCCCCCTCCATGACAACTGTAGGGAGGTGAAATTTTATATAACTCACCCATTTAAATGTTATTAAGACTTACGACAGACAGGCTATCGGCAGGGTATCTCCACAGTCTACCCCTTGCTCCTCCATAGCTCCACCCTCTTGTCCAAATATGGCCACTTCTTGCTACAAAAATCTAAGATGACAAAGGCCAAAGTGCCAAACTAGAGTCCACAAACCAATGGGTGACGTCACAATGGCTACATCCATTAATTTCATACAGTCTATGGGTGGCCCACAAGGTTCAAAAATCCATATGCTGAACTATCCATTAACAAGCTCATAAATAACTGCCAACTTCAGCAAGGGCTCTGCTATAGCAGCCCTGCTTTCTAAAGAGGAGAAGGTGAAAAGACAAATTTCCTGCAGCGATCAATTCAGTTTCACATTTTCACAAAGAGTGAATCATCACAATGAATGAAAAGGGCAAGCTAAATTAGCAGAACCCGCTGCTTTGGTCTCATTCAGGTGCTGGGATGTGCAAAGAGAGCGGGCACAAGCAGAGATACATTCTTAAGATCAATGTGTGTGTGTGTGTGTGTGTTAAGGCTCACACACACCTGTCGCGCCAAGACATCTAATTAGGGAGTCCTGTTCTGGCGTCTAGATGTGTATGTACTGAATGTGTGCGCGAGGGAAAGAAAGAAAGAAAGAGAGGGACTGCCGAAAGTCACAAAGTGTGTCAGTGAGTGTGTGTGTGTGAAGAGGTCCTAAGAGAGGAGGTGCGGAGATGCAACAACAGAGAAATCAGAGTGTGACATGAAATATTCAGCTGGGCTTCAGAGGAGACTGTCCAGAAATAGGTCAGCTCAACGCGGTAGCCTCTTATTGGCACACACACACACACACACACACACACACACACACACACACACACACACACACAGACATACAGAGACCCAGACTCCCCTTCTGTCTCCCACACACACTCACAGAGTCATTCACTTGCATATAAAGACACACTGCACAGTTGCTACAAACACACACACACACACACACACAATCATGATGCCTTCCCACCCACAGAGAGTGCAGCTCTGCAGGTAGACAGAGTGTGTGTAAGATAGATAGATAGATAGATAGATAGATAGATAGATAGATGATGTCTGTCACAGTTGCTGACAGTTTAAAGACCTTTTAACTGATTCCCCTTTAAAGCCCCCAAGTGTAATTAGCACCAGTCAACTCCCAGCGTCACAGTGGTAGTAAAGAAAGCCACTTTCACCTCAATTAATGTAACGCTCATGAGCTCTTGTTTCCCTGGAAACCAATCCAACATCCAAGATCAACACCTCCTCTCCTGCCCAAAACGGCAAGACCTCTCCGGGGTGTGACAGCAAGGCCGTTTTCTAGACAACAAAAGAAGGGGGAGGGTAATAATAATAATAATTATAATAAATTAAAAAAAACAGACAGGGTGAGCTCTATATGGAGCCTTTATTCTCCTCCCTTCCATCTCCTGTTTTGACAAATGAATTAATTGGGTGCAGGTTGGTGTCAACACCCAGGAGAGTTGATGTACTTCACCATGGAGGTGGTGGCAGTTTTGCTGTGTTAATAACCTAGACGGTGAGCATTGTGAAGGAGCAAAAACAGGCTGAATATGCACATTATAGCTCCTGAGCAGCATTTATTTTATTTTTATCTCCCCAGAATGGCCCAGCAGCATGTTCAGGTGCATACACGTTGTTTAGTCTCATAAATGGGAGAAAATTATTGTAATGCTCTATCAGACATTATAACAAGGAGATGCTTTTTCACCATTACATGTTAAAATAATCATTTTGGGCCTGCAACGTTTTCATTATTTTCATATTCAGTATAATCTGCCAATTATTTCCCAGCCTAACTTACATATTAAAAGGATGTGCCTTGTATAACTAATGGTCCAAAACTCAAACATAATCATTTTACTAATACAGAATAGTTGGAAAACCAGAAAAAAATGTTCTCAAAGCTAAAAATACTGGAGTTTTGATTGAAGAAACAACTTAAATATTTCTGTCTAAATGATAAACTTAATGTCTTAGCTGTAATGCATTCATAAACAAACTGTTCGCAGCCCACTGGTGGAGGTTCACATCTTCCTTGCTGCTCATCTACCTCTGTTTCCCCTCAGTGAGGCTACCTGACAGACCTGTGGCATTCAGACACATGTGCGCCCTTTAACATCAGGGTTAGTATTTATCACACGTCTGTGTGTGTGTGTGTCTCTCTCTCTCTTTTTTTTTTTAAAATGTCATGTCTGCAGCTTTTTTGAGTAGGAAAAAAGAAGGGGTGAGACGGAATGGGAAGAGATGTTTGGCAATACAAGCCTCTAGTGCAGGTATAACAAACTGCAAACATTTTGTTATGTGTATGATCAATTTTTCCTTCACTTTTTAAAGCAAAAATAAATTTAAAAAGATGAGAGTGCACTCCAGCCTTGCAAAATTGCTTCATTTCACCTCCACAATAATTAATGTGGATATCCCAGTGGAGTCACAGGTTGACAGCGACTGTCAGTATGAGGCTTTGTTATGGTTGGATAGAGACAGTGGGGAGACACAATGCTGGCCAGGACAATACCTGCCTAGGCTTGGGGAGTCAGTGGATTATTTTCCTCTAGGAATGCCCTTCCAGTGGTGAGGAAGCATCCCTCCATCATCATCAAGTCATTCAGAGCAACTCTTTGTTCTCTACTGTTAATGCATAATAGAAGACACATGGTAACTACCCTCTATCCTGTCCGGTGCGCCCGGGACAGATAGATGAAGCGGTTGTTGTGATTTCATAAGCCCATACAATGTGACTTCCTCCCCTCTTATTACCTGTACCCAGCGTGCTGGTGCACTGCCAGTTCTCGGTGCTCGCCGGCTTCCAGCAGGACTCCCACAGGGACAGGTAGTACTGGTCGTCGGCAGTCACCCACGCCGGGCTCATCACGGCTCCCACATCCAAGCAGAGCGCCAGGAACACGCACACCAGCCCGACCAGCTTCAGCGGCGTCAGCGGGGAGCTGCGCGCCGACTCCTCCGTCTCGGTGACAGCAGACGACATGGCGCGGCTGGAGAGGCGAAGAAGGTGAACCGGTTCAAAACCCGGGGAGGATGCTGATGTGTGTGCGTGGATGTATGTGATGATCGGATAGATGTGAAAGTCGGGCGGGGAAGTCTGAGCTGAGTGTTGTTGTTGCTGCTGCTGCTGCTGGTGCCGCCGCAGCCGCCTGCGTTGCGCGCTGGACGGACGCTGCGCCTGTGGGCACTGTTGCCGCCGCGCACCGGAGATCTCCACCGTTTACAGCGCTGACGTCAAGGCTCCGAGAGATCAGCAGGTGCTACAGGGTCCTAGAGAGAAAGAGAGAAGAAAAGTCAGGACCACCGCTTCAGGGCCGTAGCCAGGATGTGAACGGTACAGAGGTCCTGAGCCCAAACTCAAAGACAGTGTGACCAGCCACCAACCAACTCTGTGTTTTGTGAGTATCAAAAACATGCCTGTTCATGGCGGTTGACTCAGCCATATTTCTATAACATCTTTTTATTTATGTGTCTCTTCCTCCAACTGATTTAGTTTTTGTTATTGCAGGCCTGGTTGTATTTGCATACAACAGTCACATTTTACAGTCGGCCTATTACTTAAAGATCTCACATATTGACGTTTGGTCATGAATTTTCCACGTCCACATATGACATGCAAAGCACCCTGGGTGTGTTGGTTGTTGATGTTCTGAAACACCATGTCAAGTTCTGCCTGTTACATGCATTGTGCTCTTTCAAAATACACTTCTGTTTGTACAGGAAATTTACAATTTACATACAGTCTCTTTCAAAATAAGCGCATGACGTTGCCAACTGATGTTTTTTTCCTTCAACAACAAACTTGGGTTGGGTTTAGGTAACAAAAGCAGGTGGTTAGGTTTGGGAAAAAAGAACAGGGTTTGGCTTTGGAATCTTAAGAGACACAAACACTGCTCTCTTGGGTGAAAGTCGGTGTTTGTTGGACCCATCCACCACCCCTCCTGCTTGCCTCAGTTGGACTTTTCACCGCCTTAACTTTCGTCCTTGTCCCACCGTGTTTCCCCATGATGCCGCCAGGCACCGTTGTACTTTAACCAATGTTAAAGGACACCTTTTTTTGTTGGTTTCTGGCACCGCAATCACTGCCGAAGCACTGGATTTAGACAACTTTGGAGTGAGACCGGGCTCCAAAAACAGGATCTATGCATGCGTTAAATTCAACTACTAGTTGAAGCTTCATACTTGATATGGAAGGGGACTTGAGCTAGTGACACACCGGTTCCCAACCCGAGTCCCTATGGGCTGAGTTACTGCCACCCCATGGAGATACTGCAGTTATGTGCGTGGTTTGTCCATGTGGTGTTGTTGTACCCCCACTAAACATGGTTCATGGGCGTATTCAAATAACGTTAATGTCTTTATTGTGTGATAAATGTCAGATAGCCCACATAAAGTCAGAGTAACGTGTCAATAATGTTGCGCTGCATGTCATCTCCATTATCCCTGCTTTTAATCTTCCTTTTAAATTAAATGGGCTATCTTTGAGTTCTGGACAAAACAAGACATTTAAGGATGACGCCTTCTTTGTAAGATGAAGAATGTGTTATTTCTTGACTCAAAATGTACATATTCTTCCTTTAAATTCCACTTGCCTCATTTAAGTTTGTCATGTTGAAATGCCGGAAAATACGGAGCATGACTCCGTCGTTAAAAAAATCCCCACTGATTTAGGATAAGTGATCAATGGTAAAAAATTACAAAGAGTTAGGATTGGATTTGGGATTCACTGTTAGATTAAATATTAAAGAAGCAGAAGAGAAAAGGAGAGCAGACACATTGATGGAGCCGGAGAAAGTGGGAGGCACATGAAGGAATATTATTGTTTCTTCTGCATACTAATGACAAAGCCAGAGATGAGACAGAAGAGACAGAGAGAGGGAGAGACAGGAGGGGAGAAGGCCAAGAATGCAGAGGTTAGCAGGTTTAGGGAGGCAGAGCCATCCATATGTTTATTCGAGCAGAGAGAAAGGAGGGATGGAGAGACTGATGGGAGGAAAAGATGGCCTTGTTTACTCCCCATCAGGACAATAATGAGTGATGATGAGGGAGAGACAGAAGGAGGCAGGGGAGCAAAGCGGAGAGCAGAGGAGAAGAGAGGGGAAGGGCAACAGATAGAGGTGAAAGAGATGGAGGGATGGAACCCTGGAGGAATAAAGATAGATAATGGATAGATAGAGGTCTTAATGAATGGACTTACTGTTGATCCACATCAGTTATTCACGGCTTAATAAGAAAATACCCCCCGGCACTGTTCTATCTTCGAAACACAGTCAAAAACATCATCTTCCTACTCCTGAACATTTGTTTTTATCAAATAAAGAGTAGTGAAATGGTGAGCAGAGGTGGTATATTACTGAATAATGAGGGAGTAAGGCCAGTGAGGGGCAGTGGCTAGTGATATTTATTATTGTATTACAGAGCCCACCTTTTTTGTGGTAAAACAAAACAGCAGAATAAAGTTAAATTCAATACTCTTAAGAAAAGTGTAATTGAGGTAATCCTCTTCCTTGAATGCAGCTTAATCAAGGACATTTCTTATTTCCAGTCCGTTAATGACGTTCAGTGGAAGAATAATGAAGGTACTCGACAAATTGTATTTATGTTCTTTATGAGCAGACACATCCAGTTTATACAGGCTCAAGGGACGAACATACAGTATGGTCTTCTGCTGATTGTAGCTTGATGAAAAACTCCAGGGACAGTCAAAGATGTTCAGTGGAGCTTTCATTCGAATTTTCAACCTAAATGCGTCAAGTCATCAAGCTACAGAAAATGCTTACACTGAATTTTTTTTTTAGGGGGGTGGGGATCGCACAGTAGGGAAGACAATTACCTCAAACCAGAAACAAAAAGTTAGAGCACTTACACTAAATGTCAGATGAAGCAATTAAATGCAGCCAGTTTATCTATTACAGAAGAAATAATGTCAGCTGGGGGCCAGGAGGGGGAACTACTAAGCAGGGCACATAACTCCTTGAGATCAGGTGGAGAGATCCACTTCCTGTCAGGAGAAATCCAGGAAGAGGAAGTATTTAAGTGTGGGAGTGGCCTATTGGAATCCATTTTGTTTGAGGCCATGCAGCAAGGTGAGTGTGCTTGCTGATCCTGTAAGTCCAGTTAGCTCCTTTAACTTTAGCTTATATTGTAGTTATGCTATGTAGTGTGTGAAATAGAGTATGGTGAATGTGACAGGAAAGCTAGTATCAGCATTGCTTCTGCCTGGAGCTCGCATGTATGGAGCCTGGGTTTGGTTGAAGATGGCAGTGCTGTTTGGGCTGAGAAAGCCATGTGTAAGTAAGGAGGAAATCCAGGAAGAGGAAGGTTATTTAAGTGTGGGAGTGGCCTATTTGAATCCATTTTGTTTGAGACCATGCTGCAAAGTGAGTGTGTTTGCTGATCCTGTGAGTTCATTTATCTCCTTTAACTTTAGCTTACATTGTAGTTATGCTATGTAGCGTGTGAAATAGAGTATGGTGAATGTGCTAGTAAAGGTAGTATCAGCATTGCTTCTGCCTGGAGCTCGCATAAACGGAGCCTGGGTTTGGTTGAAGGTGGCAGTGCTGTTTGGGCTGAGATCACTGTCTAGCCTCCTGGAGGTGTCATTGTTGTGAGGGCTCGTCTTGGGGAGGTAGACTGTACAGCCTAACCCGGCGGGGGAGTGTGATAGCCTAACAAGGCTTCCTTCCCTGGGTCTACCTCCTCTGTGGTAGTATAGGTAAGGTAAAGGAGGTTGTTCGGTTAGTGTGGGGAGCAGTGAGACCTGGCATTAGGGGAGTGTCTCTGGGACGCCAGAGATCACTGTCTAGCCTCCTGGAGGTGTCGTGGGACCAACTAGACGAAACACCGGTGAAAGGAGGTTCCCACCCGATGACCCCAAAGACATGTTAGTTATCACTGCTCACTGGTCTGTATAGTTAAGCCTTGCCATAATAGCTTATCGTAGGGCTTAGGCGGTTATTCACTGAGTGCTGATCCTTTTTTTTTTTTTTTTAGAGCACAAACTTCTTGTGTTTATTTGAATACATACTTTATACTTTGGATTAATCTATACTTTCACTCCGTATTAAAAACAATATAAACATAAAAGAAAATCATAGTAGCAGTACTCAAAGTGCTGTGCAGTGTGTAGTAGGCAAACATTTAGCAATGTGCAATCTACATTGCAGCAACACAAGATGCAAACACTTTTCAGAGGGCACGAGCAGCCCAGTATCCAGAAGAAAATGTTGGCATTGTATGTCCCTGCAAACCACAAATACATTAATATCATAAGTTTCATATGTATCATTGTTTCTAAAGAGATGTAGTATATGAGCTGACTTTGTCATGGGGTTGCTTTTAGGAAGTCATTGCTACACTTCCTGCAGCTTTTTAGCCCCCACAGGTGCTTTTAGTAACCCATTGACCCATTTCCAACAGGGATATTGCCATGAAATGCAGTTGTTTTTTTTACCAAGACATCACTACATCTCCAGCCAGAATTGAACTTTTGTAAGCTCCGCCCCTTTGTGATGGTCCGACAGCTGTCGGAGTAAGCATGGAGCCCACACTGTAACTAACTGCACTCTGATGAAATATTATTGTATTTTTGGAAAAATGAAACAGTGATTCCAGAGAGAAGCAGTCTGTGTTTGAAGGATATATCCAGGATGTCAAACTGACTCAGCAGCAACAACAGGTTAAAAAGACAAAGATAGTTAGAAGCTAAAGCCGAACTATAGGCTACAGATCACAGTGTAAAAGTGAACCACCACATCACTGCTGATCGCCACAGAAGACAATTAAGATAAAGGGAAACTTTGCCGATATTGAACCAGCTGTGTGGCATCGCCCCCGTGCCGCTGCCAGCACCCAGACCTTCGCCACTGGATGGGCAGGAATCTCCGGGGGAAGTCAAACAACATTCACCTGCACACAATGCGGTGACACA
The DNA here is from genome assembly GCF_041903045.1 of Epinephelus lanceolatus. Taxonomy (NCBI): domain Eukaryota; kingdom Metazoa; phylum Chordata; class Actinopteri; order Perciformes; family Serranidae; genus Epinephelus; species Epinephelus lanceolatus. Next base: position 14,865,770 of record NC_135757.1, on the reverse strand, counting down.
CAGCTGGTCGAATAGTTTCCATTCCATTTACATTCAGTGGGCTATATCTTCAGTAGCTAGCTAGCTAACCCTACACTTTTCAGGGTTTGATTTTGGTTTTGGAACAGGGAAGAAACGTATATCTTTTTCCAACCTCTCTAGGTAATGAGTATCATTAATACACGACGTGCCCCAGGCACAGCATTTAGCTCCAAATCCACAAAACCAGCCTGAAAATGAAGGAAGTCTTTAAGTGATTGCATTAAAGTCAATGGAGCACAGCTGTGTTGTTGTCAGACCCTGGTCTGAACCGACCTAATGCTACTTTATGATTGGCCAGTCTGCATCCGGGGGGCAGGACTTAGTGAGGTGTCAACTGTGCTCCAAAATTGAGTATTTGAAGCCAAAACACGATCTTTTCCTAACCATAGCCAAGTGGGGCTTGTGCTTAAACGTCACCATGCATTAACTACATACCTGTTTAATGTAAAGAAACGTAAAGTTTTATAATGTGAAAATGTAACATATGGGTGGTCTGCGGAAATGCACAATGCCAACATTTATTCTGGTGATTGGGTTGCACCAAACTGCTGCATCTATGCGCGCCGCCATCATGCTTATGCCAGAGAGGTCTTAGACGAAGTAAGGCTGACCACTGTAGGTTTATAAATTAGTTAGTCAGGCCATGCTTACTTTTACAGCTTACAGCAGAAAAACACACAGTTTAATTAATTGCTTACACTTCAGCTCTCATATCTCTGGTAAAAAGGTAAAAAAAAAAGATGTCATGCTTTGTACAGTGTATAGATGTGTGTTTCACTCCTTGAGAAATTACTTTGGTGTAAATATTGGTATAATTTGGCTTTATCCAGGGCTAAATAAAAAATAATGTATTTAAATATTCTGTATCTATCTCTACTTATTTATAACCCCAAAGTATAAACCAAAAGGACTCAAACACCATTTGGCATGTCTTATCGTAAGAGTTCTGAGGAAGAGACGGAACAAAGAGAAGCCTGACTTAACTATCAGATCAATAAAACGTGACATTTTATCAGTCAATCTTACTATTTAGCAAAGCTCTGTTGTAAGATAGTGAATTCTTTGAACAATTGGACAGTAAAGGCACAGCTTGTACTTAGTATGTGATAAATCTGTTTTGTCTTCATGATGAGATAAATGTTAACATTTTGAATACGGAATAGCAAGTTTTTTTGACTTTCAGAGAAAGTTATGAGTAAAATAAGCACTCTCGTGGTTGCACTGTGATATGCCTCAAATTAAAGTAGTTATGAAATGGTATACTGATGTTGTGTATTATTAAAGCCCCCAAAATTGCCAACAATTCCACGGTACATTTGCCAGGGGTGCTATACAGATTGGGCAGTGAAGACAAGTGAGCTGAGTGAGACCTGAGTTTCTCTTCATGGTATTCGATGTATTTATTGTCTGGTACTACTCCAGAAGCCCACACTTTTTTCGTATGCTTGAGTGCCTGTGAAGACACAATGGTAGAAGAGGTGGAAGGTCAGGTTCATAAACTGTAAATAAAAGTTTTCACAGATTATTAAATTGTGTCAGAGAGAAAATGGAATACTTTTACATCTGTCCTCTCTTCCATTCCATACATAAGAGTGACCATCAGCCACTCAGAGCCGTGTAAAGATTAGACACTCTGAAAGTTTTCCAACTGTTTTTAAGTGTTTTTCCACGTGTTGGGAGACCTTGTATGTGATGTCACTTGAGTCAGTGTCAGCTGTTTAGAGGAAAAAAAAAAGACACAGAGGTAGAGAGGATTCAATTGACAAAACCTCTGTAGCTTATCTCTGCTTCCAGCTTTATCAACCGCTACTAGCATAACACACCAAATTCTCTCATCAATCTCTGGGCAGCAGAGTTGCATTGTGGGTAATGAAGGCGCCACAGGTTTTGGCGAGGAAAAACAATGCTTGGAATGAAAAAGACAATATCTCTGGTTTTGCTGTATCAATTTTGATCCTTAATATAAAGAACTTGATTATGAGTCTGACAGTGTTACAGGAGTGCAATGCTAAATCATGGGAGTACACCTTTAACCTTTTTAATTTATATATGAGGATAAAGTACAGGCAAGTAAAAATATTTTGAGATATAACTAGTGCAACAATAGAAAATGTTTTCAGCCCATTACCTAATGTTTTCACTGATTCTGATACCACTTATTTGTCTATACATTCAGCCATAGTGAGTTGTTGGATGAAGTACGACAGGCTTCACACTTCCAATTTCAACTGACATGCGCAACATTCAATCAGATGACGGTTCCTCATGGCATCATGGAAAAAGGTCAGCTGTTGACTTGAATTGTCTATGATACAACAATTTGATTTTGTTTGGCAGCACTGTAACGAGATACTTCCGCTGCTCTTCTGTTAAATTTCTGACAGTAGTAGTAGCTGTTGCTGCTCAAGGAGTGTTTGCAGCTGGCAGAATTATAGGGCCTGTAGTATCTTGCTGAAACTGAAAATCCCTCACCTGCCAAACAGATGAAGTAAAGGGGATCTCCACATGGAAGATCCCTCCAGCGAAAGTGGCCACTGGTGTCGATGCCACCACAGGGACTGGTGAGTTGCCAGATGGACTGTGTCTACCAGTACGCATAGTTCACGGAGTCATCAGACATCCAAAATCACTTGCCATCCATCAGGTACCTGAAAATTATGTCTTAATATATTTGAACTTGTAAGTGAAGAATGATATCAACACAGCTAGGCATAGTGTACAGAATGTCAGCAGCTGCAACAAAAAGGCCTTTGGATGTGAAATGCAAAGGCCACAACAGTGGGAAATATAGCAGATGTTCTCTCGTAGATGTGGGTCCTTCCTATTAATACGGCACTTTGTCACAATCTGATCTTATTGACTGTGACTTTTGTTTGATTATTATCGCTCCTTTAACGGCCTATTGTTAACGTACCAGATGGTTGTCTGGTGGTGCAGTGGTGTTAGAAATGGTCTTGATATCAAACTAATAAGAGTGAATTATCTTTGAGAATAGAGGAATCACATGTGGTTTGGGCATGATAATAACTTTTGTTCATCTGTCCCAAACAAAAATATCTTATGGTTTTTTTTTTCATTATCTAATTAACCTTAAAATATTTTCAACTACAGAAAGTGTCATAAAGAAAGCATTGTGGAGGTGTTCAAACCTCTTGACCAGATGTGAAAACATAAGCAGGGAGGCTGAACATAAAACTCCCCACTCCTCTAACAACTACTTCCTGTGTACTCATGTATAGCCGACAGCGTATGCGCTCAGAGGTAAACAGTGGCAGATTGTTACACCTAGTAGCGTCCAAGTGTGAATGCATGTCAGTGTGCGATTTTAGAGACAAGGAGCTGCTTAAACAGGACAGGCTGCTCACTAAATCTTCCCTGGATCAATAAAGGTGGAAAAACAACACCACACTATTAACTCTGCAGTCCTGCCCACTGCTGAGTCACTGAATAAATTGTTAGTGTTTGGAATGCAGGAATGGTGGAGCGAGTGCATAATGTTTTAGGTCTTTTACCTTAAAATAACAGTGCCAAATCATTTTGATGGTATACTGACTTGTAATAGGAAGAATGGCACCTCTGACATTCCCACTCTGCACCACGAATGCCAGTTCTCGTATTATGTAACTTTGGTGAGCAGGTAGGATTAGTGCGTAACATTTTGCAGCAATGTTAAAGGGAAATTTCGGTTTATTTCAACCCGTCTCCTATCGTCCTAAATTTGTTTCAAGTGACTAGTGACATAGGAATAATAGTTAGCATGTTAGCCGTTAGCCTAGATATAGCCGTAGCGTCAGACCTGTTAAAACTTGATTGAATGGGCATCCTTTCAAGTGCAAAGTTTGTCCACTAAACAAGCTTTTTCTCCACAAAGACCGCCTCATATCGTTAGGATAAATGTCAGAGAACATATAGAAAACGACATGTAAACGTGTTGTCTTACCTTACCGGTGTGGTGCTATGTTTGTTGTTTACCATTTAGCTAAGGCTGCAACCGGTCCCATTCCTTGCAACAGAGGTATTCCTCTTCTGTGGGCACTGGGGTACAGCATTCACAGGTAACATTACACCACCGTTCTCCAGAGCTAAAGCCTTGCAGCAGCCATTCCTCCTCTGTCGTCCTCTACCTGTTGGCCTCTCTCTCTCTCCTCCTCCGTTCTTCAATTTCACAAAGCTCTTCATCAGTGTGTTCTGGCTCAAATAAATAAGGGCGACCATCAAACTCTGCAAAATCAAATTCCTTCTCCACAAAGTCGAAGTCTGGCAAAAAGTCAGCCATTATTCTATAAATCTTTCATAAAATAAATGAATGAACCTTTCAGGCTACTGTCCGGTTCTGCCTTGCAGCTGCTGCTGCATGTTCTCGCGAGATTTTGGACAGGTAAGACAACAACTCTGAAGACCACCTAAATGTGGAATGTTAGTATATAGGCTTTCCACATCGAGAGGTGATGGCCGCCCTTATTTATTTGAGCCAGAATACACTGACGAAGAGCTTCGTGAAACTGAAGAATGGAGGAGAGAGAGAGAGGCACAACAGGTAACGTTAGAGGACGACAGAGGAGGAATGGCTGATGCGATCCTGTACATGGCTGGCAGGAGCAAATTCCACCAGTGGCTTGGTCCACTGACTGTATGGCTGCAGGATCCAGCGTAGTGGTCTGGGTTTTTATTCCCGTCAATTGCTTTTGAAGCATTAGATAAAAAATATGTTGATGACTGAGATGCTATTCCACTGCTCGCCACATTTGGCAAACTGGTAGCTTGGTGGTGACCAGAACAACAAAAAGAAAAAAAAAAATGTGAATAGTCTTACACAAAACTTAGATCTCCAACATGTGCCATTTTTATTTGAACTTAGATTTCACTTCAACGTCAGTTTCTCATGCAATGCCCAACAAATTTAAAGCAATTTTACATTTTGACATTTACATTTTTCTTTATCCACATTCCTGCTGTCTTGAAATTTATCCAGTTTAAGTAGCCCTACATAAAAATGTATATTAATAAAACAAATCAAAAGAACCAAATATAATGAATATCACAGAGACCTCAAAAGAAAGGGAGGAAATTCTCTCAAAGCCATCTGGAATTACACAGAAAAGGATTATTTTTGGATCTTCTCACTTCTTTAAGGGCATCAAACACATCCCTCCAGAAATTTCTTAACTTTCGACATGACCAGAAAATATGAGTGTGGTTGCCAATTTTGGGTCCACATTTTTCCAGGACTTGTCTGAGCTGAATGGGCTCCACTTTGCTGTTTTTTGTGAAGTCTGGAGGTATCTTATTTTTACTTTGCACTTGAATTCCCTCCAAGTATTAGATTTGGTCACCATATTCCTTGTTATATTAAATACCCTGCTGAGGTTATCTCTATAATATCTTCCCAAAATAAATCCAGTTTGGTGTATGTACAATTTCAGTAATAACATCATTTACTCTTTTAGCAAAAATGGCTGTTAATATACAAACGATAATCAGCAGGGTCACTTCATTCTTTGAGCATTACCCCTATGGTCGATAAAGAGAGGCGAAGTCTCTCTCCTTCTGGTGTTCATCATGGGAGCTCCCCCCCCCCCCCCCCCCCCAGAAAAAATATGCACGGTTGATCCCGTTTAAATTGTGCCATGAATTATACATATGATGTTAGTCAACTTAAAAGGTAATTTTGCAAGTCAAATAAGTTGTAGTTTGTTGTAAGTTTGTCATAGTAGTGTCATTTGGTCTTGTGTGAGACTGCTCAAGGAACGTCTCATCTCGTCTTGCACAGACTTCCAAATCACCAGCTAGCTAGCTCGCAAGGTAACTTAGCTGTGTTCCACACACAAATGTAATGTTACCAGATGTGTTTTATCAAGCAATTTCTGGTCTGTCTGTAAGCAAGGAAGCAGAGTAAAAGAATGTTTTGCACATCTATTTCAAAGTAGATGCGTAGGAAAGGGACGAGTACAATACAGTTTACAAAGTCCCACAGACTGTCTAATCTTGCAAAACAATTAATTTATTGCAATGTTTCAGTAATTAGACCTTCATCAGGTGAACAGTTTTGTGACAAAGAAAAGCCCAAGCAAGGGAGCAAAAAAATGTGCTTACATTCCAGTACAAAACAGCAATTGATAAAGTTATGATGTCGCTTACATGACTTTTGTTGTCTTTCTGGCCACGTACTTTCAGAGTGGTATGCTTCAACAGTTTAACAAAAACTGCCACCTTCTTGACTTGCAAAATTATGTTTGAAAGTTACAAACATCATATGTGTAATTCATGGCACAATTCAAATGGGACTGAAAAATTATTTGTTTCTCACCACTGACTACTGTACATATTTTTTCCAAGATAAGGTCCTTGGTGGTCCACTGGTTGGGGAAGAGATTCGCCTCTCTATGGCATTCAAAGCATTGAAAAATTTAATACAGTAAACAAAAGAAAAAAGAAGCTCAACAGTAATATATTTAGAACATGAAATGATTTAACCGGATCTTACCTGTGAAGCCATGGAGGAACCATAACTGGAAGAAAACACCTTTAAAACAAAATAGATTATAGAACGTTTGTTCCTCCCTCATTCATTCCTATTTATTTATTTACTCATTCATCTACTAGTTTTGTTTTATCATTACTTTTGCCACAAATATTATTTAAAATTGACCCTACACAGCTGCTTCCCTACAACTTTAATTCACTCACGTTCTCCATGCATACACACATTGGAATCGACAGGAGGAGAGGCTTGCCTAGAGCACCAAATGTGCTAGGGTCACCACTGGTCTGACTTCATGAACTTGCAGTTAGAAGCAGAGGGCTGTTATTTTTGTCTAACACTCCATGTACTGAAGCTGCTGACAAATTGTTACGTGTGTCCTCAGCTACTGAAGAAAGTAAAGAAAAAAAGGACAGAAGAAATCCAATGGAATTAGCTTTTGATGCACTTCTCAAGGACAGACAGACCCACAGCACAGATAAAGAAATTGTGCAATGTGAAGGTTGAGTTACAATGCACCATTTCTTTATCTGTCACACAGGTTATTCTGTGATAAGGACTAAAAGCCACAAAAAGAAAATCAACTGGGAGAATTTTAAGTCCCTGTGGTTAAAAGCAAATTGGAAGATGTGAAGAAGTTAAAGCTCTCAGTTTACATTTAACGGATTTCAGTGTCACAGTAGTTAAATATGTTGTCCTTTGAATACAATAAATACATAATATTGGCTGTGGCAGGTAAAAGGTGCAGTATCTAACTCTGGAGAAAGATAGTTGAGTGTTGAGTCTTACTCCCAAGTTAATGGGGGAAAAAACACAAGAATGTCAGCTGAATGACAATTTTCCCTGACAACTTTAATGATATCAGTCAGCTAAACTCAGGCCCACAAATTAGATACTTATATATCAAAATTATAGGAAATACCAGTATGCTTTTCTTAATATTAGTTGAAAATAGCTGTAGCTATGACAGTAGACAAAGCTTCAAACGTGGATGTTGCTGCAAAGAACCTACATATTCTAAAACATGGACGCTTCAAACACATCTTCAACCCAGCAGCATAAAGGGTCTATACAATCACTACAGTTTCAAGGTGGGCACCCAAATAATGGCCAAAAAAATGTTTTAGCAGAACATTATGACTTCACATAATGTTGCCCTTTAACCTTTAGTGTGCCAAATTTGAAAAAAAATGCCCTCAGTGTGTTCTTGAGATATCACATTCTTGAGAATGGGACAGATGGACGGACAGCCTGAAAACGTAATGCCTCCAGCCACAGCTGTTAATGGTGCTGAGGCATAAAAGTACAATATTTCAGAATGTAAAATAAAGTAAATTATATCTGTACAGCCTAAAATTCCAAATTTATCTCAGGGGGCTTCAAAATCTGACAGTACTTTCAACGCCCTGTATCCTCAATGAATAAATACATTTATGAATAAAACTACACAACAGAAAAAGTATAATATCCCTTTACAAGGACATATGCTTCTACCTCATTGAAAACACTTTGTTGGATGATATCTGATTTGAGTAACAGCAGACAAAAGGTCTGCCTTGAGGATTGCCGTCAGATTCTATTTTAGTCTATATGAAGACATACTCTCAGTTTCGAGCTCAGTCTCAAGTTCAAACAACAATTTTTGTAGATAAAGCAACTTTGTGTGCTCATCTAACTAGGAAACAGTGGCTTTGCTGTGTTGAAACAATAACAGCTGCAAAGGCACATTATCACTGATCTTGTTAAATGTCAGTGCTGACTAATATGCATTCATTCTTATGAACTAATAAAAAATACTTGAACTTGATTAGTAAAACTAATCTCTTCACAAAGGTAACTGCAGTTAGTAAATACCATAACATTGTTAAATCAAGTCTAAAATATGTAAAAGAAAAACTTATTTTTTTGTAATTTAATCTATATTAACTTTAAATAATACAAAAATAAGACTCACAGTAAACATCTTTGCAGGTTATTGGCCTCAGCATGCTTCCAGCGTCAGAAACCCCACTGATCAACTGTGATCTATCCTCGATCTTACAATTTCATAACGTGGAAAATTACTGTATGTAAATCACCTCAGATGATTTGCAACGGCTTACAAAACTCATTTACAAATCACAAAATTTCCACAAGTGAATGTGGACTCCCTGTTTCTCTTGAACATCTGTCACACAAAGCAACCACCAATTTACAAGTACACAAATATTCTATAAGTAGGCTGAAAGCTCTCAAGGCTTAAAGTTTAAAGTCTTAAAAGTCAGGCTTAAAGTCAAATCTGATGCTTCACTGCATGATTCTCCAAACCAATGGATGATGTCACTGTGGTTACGCCCCTTGTTTTTCTACAGTCTATGGCTATAACATAAAGAAACAGTAAACTGTGGGTGGAAAACCACATTGAGCACTCATGTTTTGCTGACTTTTCAGGAATTCTGTTTTAATTTACACTACATGCAGATGGAAACTTAGCAATAGACATCTGAAATGCCACAAGGGGCCTTAACCATCACTGATTTTTGAAATGGGTCACAAGTCAAAAGGTTCAGAACTACAACTTAATCTTTAACATTGTTATGTATTTTATAAGCTTATCATTTTTACTGTATTTTCCCTAAAATGTAGTGAAGTAACAATATAAAGTTACTGGACATACCTTGATATAGCATTTTATTACAGTACTTGAGTAAATGTACTTTCCATCTCAGCTGATCTGGGTGGTTTGTGCCTGTTTCAAGCTCACTCATATCTGGACATAGCCATATTCATTATTGCAATTATGCAAGTGTTTACTGTAAATGACACCTTTGTGAAACTAACAAATCCTGACACTAGTTCTACACATGAAATAAAGATACGACATGGAGCAAGTGTGAGTTTTTTTTTCGTTTCGTTTGTTTATTAAAATGCCACTCTGTGCTATTTTTAATTAGATATTTTTTGCAATTAGTTGATGAAGGAGCACTACAGTTTATAAATGTAGCTCCTGGTGAGCATCAATAATGAACCCTCTTCAAAAGGGAAATGGCTCTCTGAGGGTCTTCAACAAAATGAATCACTTCAAATAAAATCCCCTTTATTTCATTTGCGACTAAGTTAACATGCTGAAAGATTGCACAGTATATGAATGTCTTCATTTTTTAGTTTGATTACAGTGGCTTTGTGATGTGTACGTATTTTCATATAGTGTATAATAACAAATCTGTCCCAAAGAGTATTCATTATTGAAATTAAAACAGGCTGCATGTAACACAAATGTGACGCTGTTTGTTTTTTTTTTTTTTCAACGAGAAATAAACACCGTTTCCAGAGGATTTTGTTTTCTGTTTGTACGTGATTATGAAGAAGTTTGAAGAAGGGTCTGGGAGTCCAGGGGCTGTATTCACAAACACCCTGAGAGTACTCTCAGAGAGCTCCTAACTTCACCTGAAATTTCTGGCAAGGAGTCCTAGCTGAGGAGGGATTTGAGAAATTCTCAGTGCAATCTGAGCAAAGACGGGACAGAAACTACTTCAGTGAGGAGTTGCGGTTGATCCTGTTGCTAGGTATGACACTTTCTTTTAAAAGGTTTGATTGGTTGATCAAAAAAAAAGGTGTGGACACCCACTGAAAATTAAATGAACTGTGCCACAGTATGAGACTGTGAAAACGCTTTAGTTGCTTGTGTGATCAATCTGCAGATGGAAGGCTGCGATAGACCCCAGTCATCACTGCACTGTTGCCTTTGCCAAAATATCTTAATGTTGTAATCACCTTTATTTCTGGGGTTAAAGCATTATTGCCTTAACTGGGAGATGTGAGCGCATCTCTAAAGAAACATCCCTACACAATCTGATCTGAATTGTTTCATGAATTTACTGTCAATCAGCGATTAGAGAATATTTCCCCTACCTCTGTCTTTCCATAATTTTCTCCTCTGCAGAAGAAACTCTGAAGAATCCCCAAAGTCCTCTGAGTTTTTCACCTTAGAAGCTCTTTTATGGGCTAAGATGCTTTGAAAATAACTTTTATCATTACCAGGATCTAGTCCTAACTGCAAGGGGAAATTAATAGAGAACGACGAGCTTTGTGAATCTGGCCCCAAAATGAAGCGGCATTTCGAGAGTATCTGGCTTCAGTAGTGTGATGTACTTCTGAGTCAAACAGGATAGGCAGGTGGGATATAACGTTGGGAGGAATTTGATTTGATCATTGAAAAGGCGTGTCAAAACACACATGGAGAACTACAGTCTGTGTACACCGCTGGGATAGCAGAATCTGTCAGAGACAAAGAGGACGCCCATCATATGCTTCATGTAGTTGCAGATGCAGTCCACTGTAAAACTTCTTTCCTCAAAGGGACTGAATTCTAGCCAGCAGGCCCATGACCACATTATTCTGGGGCAACAGAACATAAAACACACCAACACAATATGCTGTCGTGAGAATCTTTGCTCTGTGCGACTAAAAGTGGCAGATTGATGGAGGAATGTGGGTCATGATATTATTGGTTAAAACTAGTTGGTATAAACATACGTAAGCACACATCATATTTTGTTTTACAGGAAGATGATGATTGGATTTTGATAGAAGAATAAGAACTTTTTTTTTGTATTGTTTTTTACATGATGGCTAAATAGGTACACTATGTGCATATCAGCAAGTACATAAACCTATATAAACCTTTATTTAACCAGGTAAGTCCTGTTGAGATCGAGATGTCATTTTCAAGAGAGACCTGAGTTAAAATGTACAATATAGCACTATCTATCTATCTATCTATCTATACGTATAAACTGATTAGACTTGACTAGATTTCTGAATTGAACCATTGGAACCAGAGTATCAAGCTTCAAAGTACACAGCAATTTCGTTCCAGGTGTTCAGTGCAAAGAATCTAAAAGCCATCTCTCCCAAATGAGTGTTAGTCCTAGGAAGCTGCATTACTAACTAGTCCTACGAATGTGTGTTATGTGTTCCAACTCTCCAGCCAACAAGTCACGTTAAATATGAGGGCAACTTTTGGAGAAGTCCTTTTGGTTATTCCTGATGCCTGTTATTTAATAAAGTATTTCACTGCTGGAAAGCTGGTCTTTTTGTAAAACTGGACTGTCAATGCTGTGGAAAGATGCAAATACTTTTGAAATTGGTGCTTTCTGACCAGAGAAAACAGATGAAAAGGGCTGTGGCTTTTGCACAAGGGGTAGAAAACCTACAACTACCAAAACGTTTATTGGTCCGGTGCGGCACAACAGAACAATAAATGCTCCTGCTAGTGGCTAGTGTAATGCAAACCCATCTGTTTAACACAGCTGGCCTGCTGGTAACCAACAATTTTGTATTACAGTTAAACAGTACGTTAAAATATGTTTCTGAAAATATTTTAGAGGAGAAACAGGTAATGCAGCAACAGCATCTTGGTTCCTTTTTTATCAGCACTGCTTAATTTTACCTTAGTTTACAATATGATGCCCACTTCCTGTTCACACACAGTTGTATTAAAACAGTGCACTAAAATATGTTTCTGAAAACATTTCAAGTGAGAAATAGGCCAAACAGTTCCAGAATATTGGTTTCTATTTGACCACTGCCTAATTTAACTGTTTGACTAGGATCTGGTCCGAGTCTGAAACAGAGACACAGAGAGAAGGAGGGGCTGGTCTCTCTCTCAGTCCACCTCTATACACTTTGTATCTGTGGTGGCCGCCGTACAAAATGAGGAGGTACAATCTGTAGTTTTGCAAATGAGCAGGGGATTATTGCTGGCAAATGAGCAGGGAGATCTGGGAGTTGGCAAAACAGGCAGAAGTTTACCACAGGTCATTCACTACCCACACTGTTTTGATACAAAGCTGGCTGAGAACTGGCAAAGTACCCCTTTAAGGATATTACTGGTTTTCAATAGGATGATTTAAATATGTTTTTAGTCTCTTAAAAAAGATTTCATCTGCCTCCACAGGCTACTAAGTAATACCCAGAAATGTTCACTATTTTCATTTTCCCCTGCTGTGTGAGGCGTGGTGGCTTTTATACTTGCTTAATGTGTGCACTGCAAGAAATAAACAGCTTAGAAATGTTGTTAATGTAGCTGAAAGACTTTGTAAGTAACCCAAACTGTTGTGTGTTGTTGGTGTGCGGCCTTAAGCAAACGGAAATTACTTTGTTTCCCTTATGATTGATTTGTTAATGCAGCTTGGACAATCCTGATGTAAGTACTTTTCCTCAAAACCAGAAAATATTCCCCCTGGTGAGGGTAAGATAATTTCAATTTTGTCTGGAAATACGGTTGGTAAAAGACAAAATCCTTTGCAAAGTCTTTCATTTTCTTTCTGCCGTGTGTGTGATGGAATATTATTATGTTGGGTCATTAGCATATTTCATATTCTGCTGCCGAGCCTTTTCAGCTCTCTATCTGTCTCCATCGGCGGCAGGGACAAGTCACAGGTGCCGGATGCTTGCTGAGGATAGCTTCATGTGAACACAGCGCACACTGAGATGAACATCCAAACAATGCTGGCTCATCATTCACTGAGACAAGCACACACAACCATCAGTCAGTGTAAGAGCTTCAAAGAGTGCAGTAACACGTTTAAATGAAAGCAGACACGCCAGCATGTCATACAATGTGTCAACTCATCAAAGCTGCTTCCAAATGTGTCACACAGCATTCAACCAAACCAGACAAACACATGCCAGCTGTCCTTCACACACAAGTGCTGCTTTGTCAAACACCCGGGTGCAAACAGAATGATAACTCCTACAATCAGCAGCAGCATGAAATATGTAACAATGTCTCACGCACTCGCACACACATAGATACACTCACACACATAGACGTGATGATTTTTTATGTGTCAGAGCTGAGTTTTCAGGCAGTAAAAGGGGGAGAAGATGAAAGCAGGGTTGAGCAGCTTGTTCTTTCTCCCCGTCTCTTCTGTCATGTTCACCAGAGGGAGTTTTGATAGGTGTACGCACACACTCACACACACTCACACTCATGCTCAGAGGCAAAAATGTAGACACACACATACAGTGTTAGTGGTGAAGTGCCGCAGCAATAATTAGATTTCACTTCAAAGAACCATGCAGTTGTTTCGGTGGGAGACGGGGCCGATGCGTGATTGGCTACTCTATCTAGCAGGTGAGGGGCTGTGGGTGCTTCAGGATACCGGACCATTCTCCTGTTAATACTGCAGGACGGGCTGTGTGCTTCGATGTGTGTGTGTGTGTGTGTGTGTGTGTGTGTGTGTGTGTGTAGATATCTGACTGACAAGTAGGTTCACATTAATTTACTCCCCTGGTAGTAAGTTATCCATCACTTTAACATCAAACTAAGCACGCAGGTAAAAACAGGAGTCATGATTAAGAGGTGGGAAGACATATGCTCTGACATCTGGATCATGGCACTTAAAAACAATGGATCTGTCATGTTCCACTGGCACGACGCGGCCAAAAGTTTGCCCACAGTATTGTGCGTGTGCTACTGCGGTCATTTAATTCATCTCCCAGACTGATTTAGAGTAGCACGTGTAACATACAGACTGATGTTGCACTGTAGACTAATTAAAAGACAGATTAAGCAGTAGAAGCACAGTGTGTTGCTGGAGAACTTCTGAGTGAGTGAGTGGGGCAGAGCTGTGCGGAGAGTGTGAAAGATGAGAGATACACACTGGTATGCGTTATGTGACACAACTTGACCCTATATTGATATAAATGGTGTTATCTAAATCTATATCTTGCTTGAAAATATACTGATATGTCGTACACTGTTGTATATTGCCCAGCCTGCTGCTGTGTGCCCGTTAAGAAAGCTCATGTTCTGCTGAACATAATGACATTGTCAATGGGAGGTTGAGGGGATGGTGGATGGCATCACACCTTGGTGAGATGCCTGCCAAGCTGCAAACTACTATTCAAAACCAACACACAATAAAACTGATTGCTTTTTAGCAACCCATTGCTATTTGTTCAATGGCTTTTAAGAACACAATGTGTTTTTTAGCAACTTATCACTGATTAACAAGCATTGTTTTTTTTTATTTTTTGCAACCTTTCACAACCTTTTACAGAGACATTGCTGTGTTTTCTGCCATTGTAGTGCCACAAAAAGTGGGTGTTTTCGGCCAACACATGACCTTTACCTAACCATAACCAAGTGGTTTTTGTGCCTTAACCTTATTACACGTTAAGCACAGCATTTTGAAATGTTATATTTCAACGTATCTATGTTTTGCACTTTGCAGCAACGTACAATGTCAACCTTTTTTCTGGCAATTGGGTTGAGCACACACAAACAACGTATCGTAATCAGTGGCATATGTCAATGAAAACTGGTACATGCCAGAGAAAATTGGCATGTCAGTAGCACAGGAGTGACATACTTTTTATACCATAAGCACCATAAGCCAGGAGAACAGCAGTGACATGCAGATAATCAACAGTGACATGCCTCTTAAAGTTGGCATCTGCCACCCAAACAAAAAAAGCATAATATCAGCCACTTTTTCACCTGGACAATGCTGAAAAAATTTTTAGGGGCGTTTATAAGGTGGGGGTGTGGGGGTGGTGGGCTGTTAATATGGTTGTGCATTTAGGTTTTGATGGTATTTGCATGCACAAAAACCTTTATCATGGCCAGTGTCAGAAAAGACTGTCTTTTTCTTACTTGCAGTGACCCAGTTTCCCTTTAGGAATCAATATATTTCATCTTAAAGTGCTTCAAAATGAAATGGAGGTACAAAAATCAATGATATAGCAAAGTGATAATATTTACGATACGTTTATACTTTTACTGTTATTACAGCAAACATAACAGCTGTGTATGTTGGTTGACACAATCACGTTGTGTGACAAGCGAGGATATCAGACACACTGACAAAATTTGACGAATCTGTATCCTCCTCTTACTTTTTCATCACCTGCTCTCTCTTTCTGTCAATATGACAAACACACACACACACACACACACACACACACACACACACACACTTCCCCCTTCTACTGGCAGGCTGTCAAATAATTTTGTGTGCATTTCAGGGAGAAACAGCCCCTGCTTAATTACTGCCATGCTAATTGAATCCCACTGTGAGTGATGTATGGGGATAGGACTCTCTGTGACAGAATGAAAATGAAATGGTATTAAGCAGCCAAGTAGATAATCCATTTAGGAATGTCTGGGAAACAAGAAGGATTAGTTAATGCAGCGCCATATGGCTCGCCTGTCAGAAGACATCAAAGTTGTTTGAAATCTAAAATGTTTTCATTCTCAGCTGCTCTCTTTTTTTAAATATGTTTTTTTTTGTTTTTACCAGAATTCTTAAGTCTCTGACAAACTAAACAAACCTGCCCCTGGCACATCAGAACATATTGTCAGTCTGTTGCTTACTGTTGTTGGATGAATCGCTTTTACTGTAAACATCTCATTAAAGATGATCCGTACCCTGAAGGTCTTTTATCACAGTTGCAGACGGCGAGAGAGAGGTAGGTCATGTGAGGTTGGATCCCAATTACTAGTATTTGTTGGAAGAGGAGTGAAACAACTGGCCCTTCAAAAAGGTCAGTATCATCTGGTCAGAAAAACATCAGAACACAAATAAACTGCAGTGACAAAGAGGTCCTGCAGTCAACTGTAACCACTATGTTTTGACAGCATTTGCATGAGCAATTTAGTTCCTTAAGACATTTAATATTTATCAAGCATCCTAAAGTCCTCACTGGCCAAAAACTCCCACAGTGATGTAAACTTGGACAAGGACAAGGAGTAAAATATTTTATCAGCTTTCCTATCTTTGGAGATGACACCTATCTCTTGCATGAAAGATAATAAATTACTGTATTTAAGATACAGTTCTGTCAAAAATAAAAACATTTTACGATGGACCTTGTGAAGCACACCCTCTCTTTGCAACTTTCAACAACAGGGGGAAAAGCAGCTTTGCAAAAGTGATGATTTGGGTCTGTCACAACCAACTATTTCAACAATAATGGCTGTGTGTAGGTAAGAAAGGAGCCAGGGTTTGAACTTGTCAAAACAGCATGGGAGTGGGACCTTGATTTGGCCCTTTCAGATAACAACTGGGATACTGTTATGGAGTTGGTCCGCTCTTCATTCATGTGCGCTCAAGTGGTTCATCAGATTAAGTTTTCTAAATTAAAGTTGTCTAAAATTTGCCCCCATGTAAGCCCCATTCATGACAGGTGTATGAGTGTAAAGTGCTTGTTAATCCACGTGTTGGCTGTGCCAAAGATTAGAACAATCTTTGGCAAATCCCCTTATCACTCACTGTGGAGTTCACCCGCTGGAATTGCAGCTATCATTTGTGGGGTGTGGCACCCTAGCTTTTGCCTCTCTTTTAGAACATTGTTAAATTTGACTTCAGTGGAAGGAGCTGCCCAACCCAGACATTCCCAGTGGTTTGAAGTCATATCGTCATGCTTAAAACTGGAAAAGATTCGGCACGTAATGCAAGGGTGAGAGAAAAGGTTTCACAAGGTTTGAGGTCTATTTCTAACACATTCTGCTCAGCCCTCTAAAGTAGTTTCTGAGTAGTGCAATATTTTCTTCTGCACTTACTCTGTTCCAGGATGCCTGGTCCTATTTTCCCTCTTGTGTAATTTTGAATACAGTTATTCATTTGCACAATGTATGGATGTGTCATTCTTTGACTCCTGACATAGGGCTTGGAAAGGCTCTAATAATGTTGCCTCGAAGCATGTGTCCTTTTACCTAAGCAAACAATGGTATATATTGCTTCTATACATTTATGCTCGCTCTGACCTTATAACTAATTTCCTTCCCACCTCTAAGGGTACATAAGTTAACAAGAAGTGTCACTGAATGGGGCATTGAACAGCGGCAGAGAAGATTAAATATTCTCCATGGAAAGGGTGCTCAACAGTCCACAGAGGTTACACATTGCTGTGTTTGCAATACTGCACAATATATGCAAGATGCCGTGCTACGATAGGCACTGTAAAACAATTTGAGGGCTGACATGGATAATTTCACTAATGCATGTACATTTATTTTATGAAGCACAAACACAAGTGGCTTGCCAGTATTTAGAGCTTACTATGCAAAAAGCTTTGTTGTAAGTATGTCAATCTCTGTCTAACCCTAACCCCAACCCTCACTATTTCTTTTGGCATCACATTTTGGCACATATAACTAATACAGCTTACCCTAACCTTCAGTCCAGCACGAGAGGACGAAGAAGAAGAGCTGCCTCGAGGGCTTATCAGTCACGTTAAAGATACAGTGCCTGGTTAGTGAAACAGTAAACACAAAGGCAGCATTCACACGTTTTTGTTTTAGAATGCATAACTTTTAATAACGCAAAAGATTACCTAAAGCTCTTGGCAAGTGACCTTTACCACTATATTGACCACACGTTGGTGGCAAGAAACCACAATTGGCGGCTAAGAAAAGAAGTGATACAAAAAGAAGCAAAACAAGAGTTAGGTAGCGGTCTACATTGTGGTGGCTTTCCCCCACTGGAAACAGTGGTGAGTAAAGAGATGAGGTTGATGTTGAACTTTCTTTTAGACTGGTAAGTAACATCTAACATTGGCAGATTGCACCTTTAAGCAGAGCAACATTATTCAGACAAACTAAAGCCTTAAAATTTTCTCGAAGAAAGCAAAGTTAAACTTTGAGTGTCTTGTTTTGCACAGAGGTCACTGAATTTGCTTTGATCGAGTTTGGTGTGTCAGCACTTGGCGGTCACCATGATTTCATTATTGTGAGTCTGACTTCAGTGTGATCTCTTGTTACTGCAGGCAACATAACAGGCCCTCCACCAATTACTGTTGTCTGTTGCTGGGGCAACGCATCCGCAGAGGATGCTCTCTTTCTCTCACAGACAATATGCAAAACACATGCAGGGAGCGTCTTCCCTTCATCCTCGACCTAACACCTGCCTTTTACTGCTCACTTTATCTGCTGCTCTCATCTTTTCTTGCTCTCCCTCCCCCCTTTTGATCCTACCATCATCTAGTACTCCAACTATATCCTTTACCTTCCCTCCCTTGTGTCCTTTATTACTCTCTCTCTCTCTCTCTCTCTCTCTCTCTCTCCATCTTCTATCTTTTGCTTCAATCCTCCATCTTTCCTCTCTCCTCCAATCCCCATTCCCTCTCTGGGAGGCTTCCTCTCTCTCTCCCCCATCCTTGCCCCAGCAGGCTGCAGATGGTGCTTAATGGACGCATAACTGAGCGTAACTGCCTCGTGAATAATTCCACAGGCACAAGGTGAGCCATAGGACAGCTCCATATGTGGACACACATAAAAGTAAGCGCACGTGCACACACACAAACTACAGAGTGAAACACTGTAACATGACTATCAAATTTTAAACAAACTTTAAGGGTACTATGACTGTCTATAAAATTGTTTCCATCATAAACAATCACTTTGTTTCATTAAAAAAAATCCTGACAAATCGTCTTCATGTTTATATGGTCTGACAACATCCAGAGGTAGATTTAGTGTGGCATTTTGGACACTGATTAACATTTTTTTTGTTTGTTTCTTAAAGATTTTAATATTTCTAACATATTTTGGCACAGCAACTCATACTATCAGCTGTTGTTAGTAAAAATCTCTCTTGGGGTGTGCATGCAGGTTGCTGTCCAGTTGCATTCTATAGTGTAACATCACCTACTGCACAATATTCTCTCGTCTAATATCTCTGTGATTGTCATTTCCCCTTGACTGCCTCTCACATTAGTTATGGACCCCTTTGCTTTAAGAAGACCTTTATACTGTCTTACTTTATGTCCCTTTCCTCTTTTATGTCTGAGGCTGTCAGAGTACAGCTTGCTCTGATGCCACGTTGTTGGCAGCTGTACTATTAAAATCTTTTTTTAATAGCCCTCTAGCACCACTGACACTGCTTAACTTATATTTTTTTGTCTTAAGAGTTTGGTGAATCTGACTTGCAACCCCTCAGAAAACTTACACAGGTTTAGGATAGGGATGTGAACATGTTCTTGCACGAGGCTTAATGTCATGCTGGAAAACAAATCTTCTCCCCAGCGGCAGGTTTCTTTAAGACTGCATCAGGATTTCCTCCAGGCTCTCCCTGTAATTTACTGCATTCCTTTTTACCCTCTACCCTCACAAGCCTGCTGCAAAGAAGCATCTCCGGTGTATGACATTGCCACCACCATGCTTCATGATGATGTGCAGTGTTACATGGTGTTTAGTCTGATGGCCCAAAAAAAACAGCTCAATTTGCTCTCATCACACCATAGGATCTTCCCCTAGCTGACTCCAAATCTCCCACTTGCAGTGGAGGTGGCCTTCTTGTTGCAAATCTCCCATAAAGTTGCTACTGGTGAAGCACCCAGCCAGCTTGCTGTTGTATGCACAGTCTCTCCAGTCTGAGCTCTCAAGGTTGAAGCTTCTAGATACAGGTGAACTCTATTTAATTACTGCTTATGTGACTTTTAAAACCAATTGGCTGCACCAGTAACGATTTAAGTGTGTCCTATTAAATGGTGAGTAATTATGCAAACAAGTATTTTAACTTTTATATCGGTAATAAATTTAGATCAGTTTTTAGAGACTTGTTTTTACTTATTATTCAGTGTCAAAGCCACATTAAATCTAATTTGATTAAGTGCTGCAAAACAATAAAACATGGAAACTTCCAAGGAGGGTGAATACTTATTTGAAGGCACAGTGGGGGGAAAAATCGATTAACTTGAGAATCTTTAATTGATCTTTTTAATGCCTGAATCAATGTAATTCAAATGCAAAGGTGGAAATAAGTTGCTGCCTTTATTGTGGTAGTGCGTGGCATCATATCCATCTAGAGAAAAACAAGGCCGAAGCAAAATAGCAGAAAATGGCGAACATTCCAAGGACACAGACCTTCTGCTGCTCAAATAGCAACTCGGCCAGACCAGCGTAAACTCACCACCAAATTTGCCAACTTTCTGTTGCTGCTGTTAGACAGATTAAACCCAGTTGGCTGTGACCCCAAGCGCTGGGGTTTGTGCCACCTGAATTTGGATTGCTACAGCCACTACAAAAGCTGCCCGCCCTAGTCTCAGCAAGGAGTTTACTAGCAGTTGGAAGAGACGGAGGGACTGCAGGGTGCAGGGTGGCTAGCTAGCTATGTTGATACTGTCACAGCTGCCCAACACAAATGTATGGGATACATTGCAAGCTTAATAAGCTGTATGTAGCAGTTTGAGTTTACTTTAAAAACTAGATATTTATTATTATTTATTATTCATTATATGGCATTAAGTACGTAAAGTAAAGTTTATTTAATATAATACCTTTCAAAGAGCACAAAGTGCTTAACTGAAATGAAATTGTTAAAAATAAAAGCAAGAGTCTATGCAGTATATGATGCTGCTGAGATGAAAGTCAGAAAGACTGGATGATGTGATGCACTGTTTCTAGAAATATGTCTGATGATGTACAGCATGTAGAAGTGTATGATTTATCTGTTTCCCATGGTTTGGTGTTAAAAAAGTGTACAAAAATGGCAATGAATTGTAACACTGAATTGCAATACTTATAAATCTCAACACATATTGAATCGGCACTCAAGTATTGTGATGGTATAGAATCCACAGATAAGCATATCGTCCCGGTCATAGTATATTTCAGAAATTTAACTAAAATTTAAAATATCCATTGAGACTTATTAAAAGTTGTTGATTGAAAAGGCAGTTACAAATACGAGGATTTACAGTAGAGTTTAACAGCCATGTGTGCTGCTGTGTGGGATGCATTTGTATGCATACAGGCCCACACACTGGACAACCTCTTAAGGGCTCATGTGGTTTGATTTATTAAATAGAAGATACTGAGATTTTCAGAAAGGTTGCAGCGTATTTCAAGGTTGTCCTGGTTAGTGTAATATAATATGGGGTGGCAATATGAGTCTAACAGAGTATCATAAGGGAAAGGATAACTAAAACGAAGTTGGTTACATTTTTACTTCAAATAGTCTCTGAGGCATAATAGGGACACCATAACCATTACGCCCATTTATTGCTCATCATACATCTGATACCTGCTGTATGTGTAAAACTTGAGAGACACCAGCTCTTTTCATGAATACACTGATTAGGTGAACCCAGGAAAATGCCATTATACCTTATCAATTTTACGTATTAAATCTATAATAACAATAAAGAAGGATAAGAGGTTTTTTTTTGCCAACTCTAGTGTAACATGTAATATGTTACAGTGTGACTTGAGGATGATTTTGGAGAATATTGTTAAAATAAAGGCATTACTTCAAGGTTAATGACATGAAGCGACACATTAACAGTGATCAACACTGATTTAAAATCAAGTGAAAAAGACTGGGTACATTTTATTTTCAAATTTATGAGTTTTCAAAAATGATGCTCCTTTTCTTCAACTGTCCAAATAACACTTCACCAAACCATTAACACATTTCCAAAATAAAAAAAGTTATCTTTTTGAAGGTGACATTGTGTGGTGCATGTTGCTGGACAAAAAAAGCAACTTTGGCTATAAGTCAAACATAAATAAGTCAAAAAGGAAGTTAGACAAATTAATGATCCTTAGCTGTATGAGGGAAGGAGGATGTCTATTATCTGCAGGCTTTAAGAGGGGATGAGTTAGCCAGGGCGGGAAGCCGAAGGTTCCGAGCCACAAAGTTCCGTTGCCGTTCATTGGTTGAACGAGGCACAGAAGAACTGCCATTAATGGATGTGGTACAGATGGGTGGGGAGTCACGAGTGGTTTTCCCTCTCACTTCGTAGGTCCACTTCATGTCTGCTGCCTGTAATAAGGCCTCCAGTCAATCACTAAAATTGATCCCAAAGTTATCACCATAAAACAACAAATAAACACAAAAGTCGATGAGATTATCAGAGAATAAATCACTGAAATACCTGGATGGTTAGTCTTGCTCTGTGCTTGTTGTACGTGGTAGGTGTGAAGGACACAGTGATGAGGGCTCCAATAGAACCAACAGGAGGTAACATCCCTGCCGCTGGAGTCACTGTGAACTCATTGCTGCTGCCTGGTAAGAACGCTGCTGTGAATGGCTCTGGCCTCCTGGAACAAAAACTTCAAATTTACGACTAATCCATCGTGCTGCCCAGAGGTAATTCGCATCTAATTGCATCTTTACAATGACTTTACATGTAATTCACTCATGCAAATTGCTTTACTCGCGCCCGGTATGAACATAACATAACAGCTGACCCTATCTTGCAAAAAACACAAGTAGATGAACAAATGATGTATGAACATTTTAGACATTTTCTACCACAGGAACTTTCTTTGTGAAACAAGGACCTTTTGAGGATCTTGTGAATTTTACCTGCATTTCAACCAGAGGAACCAGAGGGCTAACATTAGTTCCTCCACAGCGGTTCCTGGTACCAAATAAAGGTCCCTGCCGTCAAGGGTGGTACCTTCTAATGATCAAAGAACTACTGGAGTTTGTATGGCTGAATTATGCTGTATTGACTGTGATGTTTCATGTTTCAGATGTGATGGAAATGCATAAGGGACTTTTAGTTGAATTCCTGACTTCAAAAACTCCTGGAAATGTTACATCAAACAGGGCTTTATTGCTACTGTAATGTTAGAGGTGAGGTGAATTGCAGATTGTATTTGATTATAAGGAAACACGGAATGAGAGCAAATGAAAAAAAAAAAAAGCACAATGAGGCAAGTAAACAAACACAGACCTGGTGGTGCTGGTCAGACGGAAGCCCACAGCTGAAGTCTTGCCCAACTCAGTGGCTTCAGTGAGAATGACATCATCTACTTGAGGCTCTGTGGCGATGAGAGTGATGGGAAACTCCCAGATCCTGCCTGGCTCACACTGCACTGCAAGGACTGCTGAGCACCTAGACCGCCCACACACACATACAAACACTGAGCACCTCGATTAAATCCAGATGACCTCTATAAAAGACTTGAGCCAGGTGGGAGAAGGAGGTGAGAGAGGACAGAAGTTGTGGATGAGAATTTGTGGCATGATGCTAACTTAAACATGTATATATAGTGAATATACAGTATCTTCATGTTTGTTTTGTTTCGGGAAATAAAGCCTACTAAGCCAGAGTCCTGCATGGGATATTTGTCTCAATTTTATTTTTGGGTTTGGTTCTGAGCTACAGTTTATTACAATTGCTAGCAAACATTTACCTTTAAATACCTTTTTAAAACATTTACAGTAAGCTATACGCCAGGACCATGTTACGTAAAAAGGCAGTGTTCACACTCTGACACTAGCATTCTATCCTGAACATATTTTTTTGTGGGTCCATGTATTACTTGCTATTTTTAAAATGGCAGGACAAAAACAATTTGGAGCATGCAAAGTGTGTGTGATGAAAGGCCAAATGTATGCAGGTTTATACTTCAACCAGTGAGTGCACCAGCTGATTTTACTGATTGACTTCATCCAGAGAAGAGGAACTAATCAGCAAAATGAGCTGCATTAGGATTTAACTGGAATGAAAACCTGAATACAGTTGGCCCTCCTTGGCACACAGATGAATACCTCTGAGCTCATCTGTTTTTTATCGTCTGTTTTCTTCAAGTCATTCTTCCACTCTAATTTATCTTGAAAAGTGTAATTTGAGCATTGAATCATTCAAACATGATTCACTAAACCGGTCTTTAATATTCCCGCTTTCAGCTTATGATACTTGGTCTCCTCATCTCACTACCCACGGCAGAAAAATAACATGTAGATAATGGAAGAGCCTATTAGCGACACCACACCCCCCGTCATTTCCTCGTGGAGAACTCATTAGCTCTCAGAGGTATTGATTCTACCGGGGCATGCGTCATTAATGGACTCCATAGATGAAGACAGGAGCTGATAAATGAATGCACTCTTCACTCAGCAGGATGTCACATGCAATGTACAGTAAGAAGGACAGTACAGAACCGGCCAGTTTTATTTTGAGTGGGACCAGTTTTGTTTGTATTGTGGAATGTGCATTCCTACCTATGGCCTCACACTATAGTAAGTAGTGGTAGTGTGCCAAGAAATGCAGCAATGCACCAGCAAAAGCAGGGAAGATGAACACTGAAAGCAAGTAAACATGGAGGTAAACAATGCAGGAATTAAATTTTTAAAAAATCAGCTTTGTAAATGTTTTATGAGTAAGGAAATCTATTCAACACTTTTGCTGGACCTCAGGGATGCACACAGTGTGTTTTGGTGGGTAACACTTAATGTGTTTCTCACCAAACTTTTGTTTGTTTACAAGAATTCTCCACAGGGCAGCAGAATTGAGAAGATAACCAAACTGAAACCATCTGCAGGTGGCGGAATAAGTATAATGATTTTAGATTTCTAGCAATGATATTAAACATATCTGTTTAATGTCATTTAGAAACTCCTTTTTTATGTTAAACATTTTGACCTGCCTTATCATTTAAAGGTTTATTTTTCAGCTGTAAAATACTTATCTTGATCACATTTCTGAAATATCTATGGTATTCTTATAAAAAAAGAAAGGTTTGAGAAAGTTAAAACAATGAATGTATTTCAACCCATGTTCATGTCTTCTAAATCACTCCAAGGATATGATAAAAACTAGCAATCACTACTTCAAATGGTTGAGAGTGGCCATCCCAACAGCAAAACAGCTTATTCTTGACCATTGGGAGAGGAAATGAATCTCTAAGCTCTCAATAATGGTTTAATATGTTTTGCAGTATCTCATATACAAGATAAAATAATAAGATGGACATCTTCACAGTGCTGGGAAACCATTCCTATCATAACTGCAACTGTAACACAGTGAGAGTAAAAAGGCCAACAGGGGCAGAGAGAAACAAACACTTGTTCCATTAATCTGCCAGTCACTGCGCGCATCTATCTTTTAGTATTTTGCCTATTTTTGTTTGGATCATTTTTATTATTAGGGTTCAAGCCATGGAGGGTAAAAACCCTTATGAGTTTGTGCCAGTTTGTTATTTTTATTTTTTGTCTTATACTGTGGCTAAATTGCTAGGAGCTGGAATGAACTGGAAACATTAAATAATTATATTATAATACCTGGAAATAATGTGCAAATGCTTCCCAAGAAATATGACTACAATTTGCCACATGATGGTGCTTGGAGGACCATAGGTCATAACTCAAGTTCTTTTGGAACAATCCTGCTAAAACTCAGTGAAGACATCTAGTGCCAAATCTGGTGTGAATGACATACCAAGTTTCATTCACACCAGATTAAGGGGCAGCAAATATGTGCAATTGCTGAAATGATGAATACACTGTAATGATCAAACATGTGGGTTATTGGTCTCATTCCTTCTTTAGACAAAATTAAACCAGAAGAACTGACTTTGTTCAGCTTTGGGAAGCCAGAAATCCACACCTTGCTTCGTGTGGCTTTGAGTTAGGCAATTGAGCTGCTACCTACCATTGACTGAGAAAGGGCTTGAACCTGGGATTACTGCTTGTGGCTATGTTTAAAATTAGTTGACCACAAATTCCCCACTACCTGTCTGCTGTACAGGTCAGTGAGGATACTTTGCTGAACACCTTCTGCTGACAGGGTTGGAAATAAGCGCCAGCATCCAGCCAAGTGCTGGTAAAATATGCAAGTGGCTGACGATTTGCTTCAGTCACCAGTCAAAAAACAATAGTAATCACTGCGTTCAATCACACTGGCAGGTGGACAAAAAGTTCATTTCAGACCCTTACTGCTGACCTTGACTATACAGTATTGAGCACTGCACTGCAAACTAGGAATGCACCGAATATTCAGTAACCGAATATATTCGGCCGAATATTGCAAAAAAACACACATTCGTATTCGGTGGAATAAGTTAAAAGCAAGGCTGAATAATAGCGGCACGGTTTTGATAACGCAATCAAACAGCGTGCCGTGACGGGTGGATTAAAATGTTGGCAGTGTGGCGATCCATCCGTCACATTTGCGACTAAAAATAGTTTTGAGCGAGCAAAATAGGCTTAAATCATTCAGCACGCTGTGCGAGCAGCCTACAGATTTCAACCAGCAGCAGAAACGAAAGGCGAATCCCACCGATTGTGGGTTGAACGGGGGTCACAGACACAGACAGTAATGTATTCCTGTCAAATACCGCGGCCATCGGCTTACTGGCGCGGAAAAGTCGGCTCCAATAATATCCTCTTCTTGGCGTGTGGACTGCCCAGAAGTACCTGAACAGCCGAGCCAGCCGAACACAGGTATGTGACGTGTCAGAAGAGAAACAAGCCGTTCACGGTCCACAAACCTCACCGCACTTTAGGGACTGTTCTTTACTTATGAAGGGGAGGAGGGTGGCTGGTTGATTCTTATTTATTTATTTATTTTATTTTGATCCCCCCTATGTTAATCACTTATTGATGCTGTTTTTGAAGTATGAATAAGTCAATAAGTAATTTATTCCACTGAAATATCATTGATGTATTATAGAAAAGTGATTTATCTTTTTATAAATGACAAAAGGCACATCTGCCTCATTTTCGCTGTGGTATTGTGATACTACTCAGAACCATGATATTTTCACTGGTATCGTACCGTGGGTCCCAATTTTGGTACCGTGACAACACTACTCTGGAGGGGGTTCATCTGCAAAAGCTAATGAAAAACTAAACAACGATATTCAGTATTCGGCCAAGCGTTTAATATTATTCGGCTTCGGCCACAAATTTTCATTTCGGTGCATCCCTACTGCAAACAGAACGATAATTTTTATAGACTTAGCTGACACAAGAAACCTCAACAACTTAAAATCGGTTCATCACAGTGTCAAGGATTAAGCATGCGTATGTGATTGTTTGACAATTCAAACCTAAGAAGCTTAAGTCAAAAGAATATCCAAATGCTTTTCTCACTGACTGCCTTACTAAGTGATATTCAAAAAGTCCTGTGTGGTTTAATTAGAAAAGCACGAGGAGAATCCCTGGTGTTTTAAACCTAAAAAAGTATCAATGTGCTTTTAGGTCACACTAAAGTTAATGTCTATAGGGATCAGTCCTAACATCGCAAATACTGTTAAAGCAGAGGAAGATAATAAGCTGAGCTCCCCCTTCACCTCTGAGAGAGCACAGCAACCTTTAGCTACAAAGATTAAGACTCAGCACATGTAGACAGTTAGTAATAAATGAATGCGGAGGCCACACCCACCTGAGAGAGAGAGAGAGAGAGAGAGAGAGAGAGAGAGAGAGCGAGAGAGAGAAGATGGGAGAAAGAGTGAGGCACTGGAAGAAGAGACTGTACTGTATAGGGAGAAGGACAAGAGATAAATGAATGCAGTGTTTACTCACAAAGCTCAATGCAAGTGTGTTATCTGCAAAGAGAGGGAGTGCAACAAACTGATTGTGTTTATGTGCCTTCCTCCCTGTTGTGTGTCTGTGTATGAGAATGTGCCAGTACTGTATGTGCTGGTTTTGTTTTTCTGTCTTATTATTAGCATACGTTTGTTTTGTTTGTTTTTTTCCTGCACAGAGGAGGTGTGCATATTTGTTTCTCTGAGTGTGTACAATTTGTGTTTTTCTTTGTGTGTGTGCTTTTTAACTTTTGAGATGCTTGTGTGCCTCTGTCAGACTCTGCATAATATTCTCACTCTCTCTGTGTGTGTGTGTGTGTGTGTGTGTTTAGTTCTCCCTGGTACTGAGTATATGTGTATGTCTGGGTCTCTCTGTGCCTCAGTGTCTGGTCTTTGGGCTTTTAATTCAGTGTGTGTCTGTAGTTTGCGTCTGAAAATGTGCCTGTATGGTTTCTTTTTATCTGTGTGCATTTGTGTGTATACTGATTTCTCTTGAGTGTGCAAGGTGTTAGTTTGCTTTAGCTGGTAACACCACCAATGGAGTGGTTTAATAAGGAGAACAGGATTGAACTCAAAAGCTACTGAATCTCTACAACAAAAAGGCACATTTCTCAGTGTGTATTTCATTTTCCGGCATACTTGTCAATGTGTGTCACACTGTTTGAACAGGTTTGTTTGTGTGTGTGTGTGTGTGTGTGTGTGTGTGAGTTACTGTAACCTGTATGGCCTGAGGGGAGTGTAGACTAGATTAACGGTGAGTGTGATGATGCCGGTCTCTGGGTCCCTCCTCACTGCCTCTGCGGCAGCAGAAAGGCAGTCCTCCACCTCTGAGCGCTCTGTTTCACTGTCTGAACGAACCGTGCACAAGAAGTCTTCCTCCATCACCCAGGAACCTGCCCAGAAATAAGAGATGGGAAGAAGATGATTGAGCATGGACCACCAGAAAAAAACAGAACCTACTGAGCTGCTGTACTTGAGCGGATTTGGGCAACTACTTTGATAAATTAAAATGTCTGCTTGTCTGCTTTTTGTTAGTCATAAAATAGACACACCAGTCTGCTGTTACAAATAGAAATGCACTCAATGGCTTTAGATAGTTACAACACGCCTTAATGCATGATGTTACAAGATATGAGGCGCGCGCGTGCGCGCACGTGCACACACACACACACGCATGCGCACACGCACGCGCACACACGCATGCGCACACGCACGCACACTTATCTCTTGTCTTTTCTTACTGTCGCTTTTATGTTTGAAAGGCATGCCTGCCTGTTCAGCTTGCAGACGTGTTCAGCTCATCAGTCTTGACAAATTTTGCACGTAAACTAGCTAACATGTATCGTATCGTCTCCTCACATGATCAGATAGAGACTCGACTTTGGACAACATCTACAAATTACCCAGCAATCATCAAAGCTTATCTGTATATGATAAAAAGAAAATAAGATTAAAAAAAAATGTAATTAGTTTTTTACAGTTTATTTACAGTTTACAGAAGTTTTTGTAGTTTCTGTAGAATAAACATTTATTTATTTTTTTTAGATTGCTACTGACTATTTCACCACACATACACACAGAAAAAAAAGAAGATCATGACAGAGATGAGTCTGCATTGTTGACATGGCAAATGGCACTGCTTTTAATTTAATGTGACAAGTGTATTTTGGAGTTGGAAATTGGAATCACTCACAAAAGCCTGTTCTCCGCCCAACTAATTGTTGAAGGGCCTGTCCCCTCCATGGGCCCCTCCATCCCACAGGCCCCAACGCAACCACACTGCCTACGCTGTTTATATTTATGCTCTGGATGTACCAATCCAAAATGTCTGATCAGATACTGACCCCGATTCTGACCTCATCAGGCATAACAGGTATCAGCCAGATGGAAACACTGCACCTTAAATACTGTTTTCTTTCCTGCTCTGTTCATATGCTGTGGTAAGCAAATTTCAATGTGTCAAGCTACTGTTTGGACTATTTCCACATCATGCATGTGATTCACAATAAATACTAGGGCTGGCTTGAAATAATCGATCAATTCTTAAAATCCAAGCTCAATCTTTTAACAAACGCCTTTTCCCACTAATGTGACTCTTTAACCCCGTTAATTTCGCCAGCAGTAAATGAGCTGCAGCTCTAAGTTATGAACGACCATAGTATTGAGTAGCTCCGATGGTCACCGGTGGTCATGTGACCTGCAGACAGTGAGTCTCCTCAGCAGCAGAGGGAGGAGCAGAGAGGACAGGAGGACCAATACTGACTGGTGTCTGTGTTCTTTATTCTTTCTAAACTTCACTCAGTATTTTGATGTCAGGAATATGATTTTTAGTATTGACATTTTTATTTTGTTTCCAGTGAGATATTAAGTTAATATTGCGACTTTACTATTTTGATATTACTGTTGCTGCTCTAGAAACATGAAGCCCTAGGCTTTTATTGTGAAATGAGGTACTGACAATGCCTTTGGAATTAGCTGTTAACAAAAATCTGAAAAAAGATGGAGCCACACAGAGATGAGGTGGTTAGATGAAGAACTGTAGAAACATGTAAATAAACTGAACAACACACTTAACTCAACAAAGTGCAACATTCATTTGCAGCAGCACAATGCAGTTTGTGTTACATGTGTTGGAAAGGAAACATGATTGACATGATGTACATCCACCCTCAGGTCAGAATAAAGGTAAATATTCTTATTGAGGTTGCATTATGGCAACACAATGCAAGCAAATATGAACTAATTTCAACTTCATGCAAACTCTACTAGGTAAATAAATGGCAATGTCATGTTAAATTATGTTCTCACACATCCCCATCTGATTGTGGTCTGTTGTCTTGATTTTTCCCATCTAAAAATAATTCAGACTGTTCTGTTGAACCACACTGATTAATTACTGCAAAGAAAAAAAAAATCAATCACCTGCTGAGCTGAATCAGATAGATCCTGACACATTTAATCTCGTTATCTGTGTAGCTCTTAGATGACAGTTAAAACAACGTCCTTATTAATAAATACACAGCCTTGGCTGTGTGATGTAGTGCCACTGCTCATTTCAACAGCCTCATTTCAATTCACGCAAGACCGATTACAATTAATTTGATGCAGCAAGAAAGCATTATACATATTTTAAAGTATACACAAGTATTGACAGAAATTCTAGGTCTATCCCTTAATACTGTGGTTTTGATCAAATGTCTTGCAAGGACTACAAAAGGTGATATAGTTTTAGACCATTTTCAAGTCACCATAATTGCTGGTGTTGAAAAATGTTCCTCTTTCAGCTCTTGGAGTGCTACTACCACTCTTTCCACCTGACTCTGATGACCATTCCCAACTACTTAACAATGTCAGAATTATGACAAAATATCCGTAATAGTAACAAGGTTTTAAAAAACG
Organism: Epinephelus lanceolatus; assembly: GCF_041903045.1. Lineage (NCBI taxonomy): Eukaryota > Metazoa > Chordata > Actinopteri > Perciformes > Serranidae > Epinephelus > Epinephelus lanceolatus. Next base: position 14,834,616 of record NC_135757.1, on the reverse strand, counting down.
ATCCTAAAAAGTGTTTTCTGTTATCACAAGATGACTTGGACTGTAAAAAGAGTAAAAATCACAAACTGGCACACACCTTTATGTCCTTTCCGGTCTTGATTCCCCGGCACACATCCAGTGAGCAGTACATCCACCTTCCTTTCCAGCTGGCAGCCTGCTTCACAGTGGACCACGCCAAGTGGAGAGTTCTCAACAGGCACCTCCATGGGAATTCCACGGATAGGGTAAATCCAACAGATGGTTGACAATTCCTGCTTTGACCTGAAATGTTCATTTTGATATTGAGTGCATTTTTACACAGTATTTGGAATTAGCAATGAACCAGAACTAGACTTGAAAACGTTCCAAGCATCTTACTAATGCAAGATATCTGTGACTGGCCAAAATCTAATACCAGACCAACAGCTGTGTACAGCATGTCAGAAATCAGATTTGATTTTTGCCTTTGTACAGAGCTAAGGAGACTGGCTGCTACATGTATTTAACTGAGGAATAAAAGGATTGAACAGTCAACATAAGTCACTATAGAATTAAATTATTATACAAATTGTGACTTTTTTTTTAGAGGGACATTGTGTAACATTTTCAGTTGTTTATTGGCAAAAATTAATATCTGCATTCATAAATATGTCATCACTGGTGTACTATTGCCTCCACCAATAATCTGACTTATTCTCGTAAAAGGAGAATTTCGGATTTGTTTGTACATTGTGCGAGTAAGTCGTCTGTGGGGTTCCATTACGTTTCACCATCTTGAGAATACACCCGCCAGCAAGGGACATACAGCACCGCCTTCGGCGTTTTCGTTGAGAGCCAGGCCAGCACTGCGTGACTGAGGAGCCGAAGGAGAGGAGCAAGAGGCGCTTCGCTACTACCCTGGCAAATTTGAAACAAAGTCCCACTCTTTGAGCATAATGCAGGATCATGCATATGCAGCATCACGGCAGACGGAATCCTTGTCGCCAAGAAAGCGCAAAAGGGAATAGAAAAGGCAGCGTGACCGGCGAATTAAAAAAACAAAGGCCCACATCGGGGTAGCCTTTCCCAGGTAGAGAGAGCTGCTGAGGGAGAATGGTAATGCAATCAAAGGCCAGCGCCGCTGTTGGCTGTTAGCCACTGTTAGCGGCCAGTCGCTAACAGCCTCATCCCTCTCCTCGCATCACTGCGCCACTGTTAGCTGTTAGCCGTTGTTAGCGCTGGCCTGTGATTGTATTACCTTTCTCCTTCAGCAGCTCTCTCCACCTGGGAAAGGCAACCCCAATGCTGACCCTTGTTTTTTTAATTCGCCGGTCACGCTGCCTTTTTGATTCCCTTTTGCACTTTCTTGGCGACGAGGATTCCGTCTCCCGTGATGCTGCATAATACATGATCCTGCATTATGCTCAAAGAGTGGGACTTTGTTATGCGGCAGTAGTGCCGCTGGCCACTAACAGCTGTTAGCGGCGCAGTAATGCGAGGAGAGGGATGAGGTGTGTGAGGTTGAGCCACTTGTCAGTTGTCAAAGGACAAGACGTGATTGGTTTGTTTCAATTTACATCCGCCCCAACAGTCCTACGTTGTAAACACAGCCAGCATGGTGAGGAGGGGGTTTGTCAACTCAAGTCGCTTTTTGCTTTTTGGTACACAGCGGCTACAGTTGTTGCAATACGTGTTTGAAACAGTGAGGCGCTAGAGTGCGCCATCTGTTTGAATGCAATATATGATTTCAACGTTAAATGGGAGAAATTCCTACACACTGTGGCTTTAAAGTGCTTTGGCTTACTTTTCACAACAGAATTTCAGGAAGCAAAACCCTTAACCCTTAAGGTACTGTACAATACTATAAAGGTAATGATTATGCTGTCTTTGCCTACCTGGCTTCCCTCCACGCAGGGCGTAAAATTAACACCCGCCAAGCGCCAATGCCGGGTAAAAAATAAGTTTGGCGTGTAAAACAAAAACACACACCCGCCAGTGGCCGATGGAAAATTTTGAATTGCATGTGGGTTTTTTATGTGCGTCGACCATTTCTGCCAACTGTGTCCAGGGACAGTTTTTGCTATGGGCAATGTGGCCGACCGCCCAAGGCGCAATCTATGTGAGGACGCACTGGCGCCCTCGAAAAAAAACAAAACAACAACAACGACAAAAAAACTCGCCAGTTTTCTAGACTACCGCTCATTTCCACGTCAAGTTAGTGGAGTGGGGCGCCCCTATTATCACGTTTCAACCAGCAGCAGAAAGGAAATGCGAATCCTGGCAGTTGTGGGTTGAAAGGGGGTCACAGACAGGAACACGGCGGAGGTTCATTGTGCTCTGCGGCGCAAGATAACGGCTTACCGGCCGTCTCCGACAAAGTCCGATTCCAGGTCCAGTAAATTCCTCTTTCGTTGGTGTCATGACTGCCCAGTAGTACCTGGACAACCGAGCCGTAGCGGTACACAGGTATGTAGCGTGTCAGAGGAGAAACGAGCCGTTAACATTTCCACAAACCTCACCGCACTTTAGGGACTGTTCGTTACTTATGGAGGGACTGTCAGGGGAGGAGGGTGGCTGGTTGATTTTTATTTTATCTTGATCCCCCTGTGTTAATCACTTATTGATGCTGTTTTTGAAGTATGAATAAGTCAATAAATAATTTATTCCATTGAAATATCATTGATGTATTATAGAAAAGTGATTTATCTTTTTATAAATGACAAAAGGCACATCTGCCTCATTTTTGCGTGGTATCGTGATACTACTTTCTTTCTTTCTTTCTAGCTTATTTGAAAGGGACAATGCACATTAATAAACACTGTATACAAAAAACACACATGTAAATGCACTCGAATTAGCTTAAAAAGCTAGTCTTCATCGATTGTCCCTTTGCCAGTTTGTACAAGGCAACCTTTAAAAAGAACAACAATGGGATAAAATATTGTACTACATAGGGTAGGCACAAACACATACTACTGTCCGTACATACATACATAATAAATACACATTTGGACTCCAACAAGGTGATGTGTGTCCACATTAATAATACACATTTGGACAACAATTGACATCGGACAACAATATCAACATCAGTGCTCACATCTTTGGGTGTCTACAAGCCAGTTCTTAACATTTACTTGGAATGAGTGATATGATGGAGATTCTCTGATCGATTGTGGCAATGTGTTCCATTGATGTGATGCTTTGAATGAGAATACAGCCTGGCTGAAAGTGGTGTTCCTTAACGGGATTATGCAATCTTTTTTTGTCGCACCTCGCGTAGTTCTAATAGCAGAGGATTTGAATTTAATAATACTGCAGCCTTTGCCGCAAGCACGCCAAAGAAACACAGAGGACAGGGTTGGATTTTCCTAAAGTTGGATTTTCATACTAAAAACGTAAGGTAATTATTTTTCGTCAAATAAGGCAAATTTTTTTTATTTGGCTGGTGAAAAATATGTTTGGCCGGTAAATTTTTGGAGGTCACTAGCCAATGGCAGATAAGGTAAAATGTTAATTTTACGCCCTGCCTCCACGTTTCAAGGTGTTCAAGAGAGCGTGAGTGTCTTTGTCAGTGTGTTAGCCTCGTGATAGACAACCTGTGAACCCTGTACCCTGCTTCTTGCCCAGTGTGCAATGGGAAAGCTACTTGTGATCCTGAGGGGGTATGAAAAAGGATGGATGGTACATTCTAGCTGCATTATACTGCTTCCACTGTGTTGTCTTACCCGCACATAGCACAAATATCACGTATGGAATAGTACATCTTTAATGAGCTCAAACACTGTAGTGAGCGTTTTCAACACATACCCATTTTGCTGACAAGTAAAGCTGACTTAACACTTTTGTTTACAGTGACAGGCTATGCCAGAATCTGTCTGGATGTAGCAATAGCAGAAACTAATGAGCTTTACCAAATGTCTAGAAACTTGGGCATAGATTCAGATATAGCCTCCTATGTAGACAATGAGACACACACACCTCAGGTTATTTGTACTGAAGGTATTGTTGTTGCCTGGGGTGCTGCAGGGCTTCATAGTGATGCAGAGCCAGGCCTGTTGTAGCTCCACAGAGTTAGGTGTAAACACTACAGGCACATCAAAACTGGCTCCTTCAGAGATTTTTAGACCTGCAATCATGAGGGAGGATAGAAACACAGTCACCAACATTTTTTTTTTACGTTTTCTGCCTCGTTCCAAATAAGATATACAAACATTCAGTCTGAAAACCATGGTTAATTAAAATACACTGGTTTGCATGTGGACATCCGCTAAACCACTGAGGCTGATATCAAACTAGTAGTGCAAGTCCTGTTCAAAACGTGCCTGTTTGGAACAGGCTGATTTTTTGGCCTCTGGTAACAGCTCACAGCTTTCTTGAGTACCACTTATCCAAATAACTTCACCCATAACACTGCACTTCCTGGGTCCTACGCAACACATCTGCCATGACATAGTTGCATACCCTAACAATGCTAGACTAATGTGTCATTTGCTAACAGCTGGCTATTTGGGACCAGGCTATATCTGGGAACTAAAGCTTTCATTCTAGATGTTACATTGCTAATGCTTAAACAGTCTGAGTTTGCTATAATGTGACATTTGCTGTCTCTCCAGTCTCTCTGTAGCGAGCAACAGAGAGTGAGCTGTCCCCAGCATGCAGTTTGGCAGTGTTGCAGTTAATCAGTACCCCCTCACAATACACCACACAGTGTGTACATAATGCACTCCAATAAATATGTCCTGTAGATCTCAAGAGCTCGCACTTCCTTGGGTCCTAAACAATACACCCACAAAATGTGAAGTCAAATGGATGGACAGTTGTTGAGAAATTTGAAGGACAGACATACAAACAAAAAGAGACTCCATCCATTTTGGTTAAATAAAAAACGAACTTCGACTATCTACTAAAAACAACCATCTTTCCTGGAATGTTCTCTCGGGTGGGTTCATTTAGAAGCTAATAAAGACTAAAAGCTCTCCACATTCGTACTATCAGTTAGTTTTGCAATGAACAAGGACAGCAACACAGAAATAAAGCAAAATGTGTCTGGGGTGCAGTTCAAGATTACACATACATTGGTTATAAGATTGCAAAGTGTTGTGGGAATAACACATCTCCCTGTTTGAGGACATGTCTATGTTTCTGTAGCAATGATCCCTAAACAAAAAAGGTTAATAGAAATAAGGGTCAGTCCACACACATGTCCAGGGGAGGGGTACAACAGCTTCGCAGAGTAATGCACAAGGGGTCAAGGTCATGTCTGTCCATCCACTTCCCCACAGTTTACATGGCCTTAGTTTAAACTCAGAAGGAGGAGTTCATTGTATTGCAAGCAACAGACCCTTACGCATTCATCTCGACATTCTCTCTCTTCTGCGAGCATGCTGCAGCAGAGGCGTCGCACTGCCTCCATGCCCCATGTATTTCAGTCGTTAGCTTCTACAATTGCAGGCTCAGCCCCCTGCAATGGCTGTTCAGGGGATGGATCCTCCCTGTGGCTAAATGCCCCACAAAATCTTGTCCTGTCACCTACAGATTCTGCATACATATGCAGATGTCTGTTTATAGAGATTACTCCAACCATGAAGTCAAGGCAGGATGATGAACACTTCCAACATGACTCTGTTTATATGAAATTCTGACCTCAACAGAATGCGAGGAAACATATCCACTTTGTTTACTATCACTGGCAGTCAGGAGGAAATGAAACACAATAAAAACAATGAGCTGAAAGACACTAAAAAAACTGTAGAGCTGCGGGAATCTCCTGAGGCGAATGATAATTCTCTGTGGCTTCCTCACAACAATTGACTCATTTTACATTACATAGCCATTTGAGCCACAGATAATAAAGAAAATATTGATAAGAGCAGCTTTTAAGCTCAGTTTAGCTTTTATTTTGTTTCAAAGAAATTATTTTAAGATGACTGTGATGAGAACTGAGTTTTGGGAACTGTTTGTGTTGCTTGGAAAAATCAGTTTATTTAATATTTTATTATAATGTGGAGATTTTCTATCAGTTAACGCACCTTCAGTGTGGCTCAGAGGGATAGAGAAGACCTTGTTGTCTGAAGGGACCTGACGGCAGTTTGGGGCCCCATTTGGGTCCTCATCTGAGACACGAAGAAATACCAAGTTCACACAGTGTCGTAAACATGTCTGAGTGCGTCACATGTACGCAACAAGAACAAATATGTGACAAAGTGGCTGTTAGAGAAAGACAAGAAGTGCCTGTGACCTGTGAGTGAGATACTGAGAACGACCACAAGCTCAGTGGGGTTTGTGAAGGGAATGGTGATGGAGGCGCTGGAGCCAATTAGGGATGAGATGCTCAGAGGCTCCTCGCTCTCTGGAATAAGGCCGCACCCACTCAACAACACACACCATTCCTGGAACTAAAGAAAGACAGAGACAAATTAACACACACAGAAAGAGCCAGTGAGAGAAAATTGATGTAAAAAATGAGAAAGCATGAAGCAAATGCAGAGGAGGGAAGACAAAGAAAGGGTGTGGTCAAAAGATGAAACTGATAGAAAATGGCTATAACCATGAATCAAATTTTTAGATTCATGTGAATGATTGGGAGTGATGAGACAGTAAATAAGATAGGTGTACCTGTTTATACTAATTTAAGAGGAAAAACAAGTTAACTATCCCTGCATTTTGGTCTGTCCGCATGTATTCTTGTGTGTGTGTGTGTGTGTGTGTGTGTGTGTGTGTGCATGTGTTAAGGCAGGGGACAGTGATTTATGTCATCCATTTTCTCTCTGTGTTTGTGTGTGTATATATACACCTGAGGGCACTTGAAAGTGATCTTTGCCGTGTGGTTCCCCTCTCCAATGGATGAAGGACTAAAACGGACACCAAGCTGGGTGGAGGAGTGGGGCTCAATAATAAGCTGGAACACACACACACGCACACACACACACAAACACAGGAAATGGCTTTCATGGGGACAGTAAGGGAGGATAAACACTCATGCTCAAAGAGACAAATCACACTGCTAGGCAACCCACAGCTCTCCATCTAGTTATACAGCAAGTATTCCCTTTCAACTGACAACAGTGACTCTTGTTTGTTTTAGGATATGCGTAAAAAGACAACAGCTGTGTTATCAATTGCCTTAGTATACCGTATGGTTCTTTTATGAGAAGAAATCTAAAGCTAACACAATAAAATATTAATTGAACTACAAACAACATCAAAAATAACGGTAAATCAATTTCCCCAGGAGAACAAATGAAGCTTTATTCTGAAATAATGGAATGCTGAGCTGATAAGAGTAAGGATGAGGCACAAAGGTGCATGTGTATACTAACAATACTTCCTGATTCCATTTCCAGTGTGTAGTTTCTGGGATTACTGTTGGCTACAATCAGCTCCACAGGCTCAGCTGTCGGGTTAACCACGGGAATGGTCAGGCTGGTCCATCTGACACACAAACACACAGACACAATTTTATTTAGCAAGATGAAAAATACACAATAACATCAAACAGGTGGAACAGAGATGTAAAGACAGTGGGAAAATCCAAATTTTTAAATATGAATATAATTTTCAACATGTTTGGTAGTCTGCTCAGTTATCTCATGATGAACAAACTGTTATGTGCTAACAGGGTGCCTACAGGTATAAACAAGTTAAATTTTAAATACCACTAAATGGAATTCAAAACCAAGCTTGTGATGGAAATATACACCAAAAGTGAAAATATACTCTTTCCAAGTAAACACATTGATGCCATTTCAAAATGAACAGTAAATAACAACAAATAAATAACACTGATGATGCACTCTGCTTACCACATAGAAAAAATAAATTAAAAAGTAAACTAACTAGCAAGATGAAGATCATTTTAGATACGTTACGGCTTTTTTTATAACCCTGGATAAGTGATGCACTTAAAATCAGTTTAGGTAAGACTCATCCTGCTGTCTGATAAAATTTGTCTGACCCAATTGCTGCATTTATAATTTGCTGAGCTAATTAGCAGGATGCACAATTGATATGCGGCTATAATCATGATTCATTAGCCTGTTAGTGTGTGAAATTACCTCTCTGTTCATTAAAAGTCCTGTTGTAAACTCACGGCTGTATAATATACTTTTCCTCTATCTCTGACTGCTAGACAAAGTAATTCTAGTCACTTGTAAATTCAGCACCTTTGACCCTGTTATGGGTCCTGTTGGAATGAGGACTATATTTTTCCTGGGAGCTGACTGGTCAACAGGTGGTTTAAGCAGAACTCAAATGAGCCTGCTCTATGGCAGGTTAGCCATGTATCTTAGATTACCATGGTGATTCATGAGATTACCATGGAGGCTCAAACAGACTAGCAGTATATTGCCATTTCTTTTTTTTTTTGTCCAAGGATGCATAAGAATTGTTTAAGATGCAGGCACTATACTGGCACACACACAGCCATATGTTTGGATCCTGGCTGCAGATGCAGGATTTTTTTGGACAGGGATTTTTGACACCCTTTCAAATGTTTGTGGCACAATTATTGATTCAAACCCTCTGACAATCATATTCAGGAAGATCATTGGTAACCATGCTACAGTTGGGGCTTTCTCTCCACTGCTTGCTCGATAACAGATTCTCCTCAAATTAAGAAAGGACTGTGTCAACATTTCATAAATGCTGGCGAAAGGATATAATGGCACACCTCAAACTCAAACAGCTATGTCATGTACGCATGTCTGTGGGCTCTAGTTAATGAAAATGAAATAAAAACAATTTAAATATAAATTATTATACTTTTTCCTGAAAATGATTCTTAAGCAGGCCCCCTTTTTTTGTTTTAAAGCCTATTATGGGATGTTTCAAAGTCCTTAGCCCACACTGTTGCTGTGTACCATACAGCATGTGTGCAAGCATACCTAGCCAGTAACCCTGCAGTGAGATATTGTGTATTTTGGTGAGAGTGCACCTACTTGCCCAGCTGACAGCAGGCCTGTGGTAGCATGATGACTGGAGGAGGAAGAGCATAAAGCTCCAGCTGATACCAGAACTCTCCCACCAGCTCTGACTGGAACACCACACTGGCAGAAAACACACACCAAACCTGTGAAAATACTATAGATGCACCACAGATTCATAACATTGTTCCAAATAGAAAAATAAATAGCTCTGTATATATGACATTACCAAGTTCATCTTGAGGTCTACAGCTTATTCTATTCCACACTATGAATTGTCAGGGTGGCAAAATTGTCTCAGATTCAGGGGAATTATGTCTTTTTAGATCATTCACACAAAGCGTTAAGTGAACAGGGATCCTCACTTAAATTATAAATTGTGTCGAGAAAATTTTTTACCTCTGCCTTTAAAGGCGGTCGGGTCAGCTACAGTGCAACGAGTCTTACCTGCCTGTGCTCTTCCCTACTCTGCCAGGGGAGAACATAACTTTGTAGGCAAGAGTCCCCCCCGGGGGAACTGAAACCCAGTTGGCCCCATTCAGGTCATCTCCTTCCAGGTACACATCCAGTATTAGCAGCTCTCCTCGAGGGTTTCTGACAGGGATCTCTATGGCAACTGAGCTCTGGGAACACAGCATTTCAAAGATGGCACCTGTTTTTTTTCCTGTGATGTTCTGATAGTCTTTTGATCTTAGTGTAGAAGGAAGATTAACTTTTCCTGTAACAGTGGCTAGCAGTAGAAGCATTTCTTTGGGGCCTGCATGTAATAAATGTAATAATAATAATCCTGAACTGAATTAACTTTTTTTTCCCTTGAACTTTTATTTAATGTAAATTAAACAGCCAGCTACAGAGAACTACTCTTTCAGGAAAGTATGAATTAAGTGTCTTGCTTAATGACAAGTGGCTTGACTAGGGTCTTCTAATCTCTACCGACAATCCACACATTCAAGTCTTGTTTGTATGTAACAAAGGAAAGTTATGATATAATTTGTGCAATTAGGCTACAATTACCGTGTGATGCTGTACAATAAAGTGTTTCTATTTCTACTCTGTCTGAATTCCAAAAGTTGTACTCTGATGTGCATTTGCATTCTTAACTGATGAACAAAAGTAAATTAAATGGAAGGAAGTAAATGTCATCACACATAAAGCTACTGTACTTTTTCAAGCATACGTTTTAGCCATTAAGTCAAAGGTGCATGGGTAGAGACTGAGATTTAAGAATTTGTGATTGCTTCAAATTGCGTCAAAATGGAATAAAAGCGACACTGCACAAAGGATCTGAGCTGCAAAATATGGGAGCAGGGAATGGAAATGACTAAAAATGACCTCTGCAACTGATTTGTCATTGCAGAGTGATCACTGTGGCAGAGGAAGCTGTCTGAAATTTAATATCTATGAAAGTTTTTTGTTGAGTGGCACCATTAGATCATAAAATATTTTTCACATATAAACTTCCCTCTTAAAGAAGTATATACTCTAACAACTCCAAAAGTGTCTTCTCTTCTCAACCAATATTCCTAATTAAGCAGCAGAAAAAACATAATCTGATGAACTATGGCTTTGCTCATCTACATCTGAGTAAATTTACATTTTAGTAAATATTCTTCTGAACTGGAAAAAATGTGGTGATGCTTATTTCTGCAGCCCTGAAGGTAATTTGTGATGGGGTTGGTGAGTATCTACTTGAGAGTGCAAGTGTGTTTGCAGTACTTACCTGAGCAGCACACTGTACATCAATGACCTTGATGGGCACTGCTGGCTCACAAATTATCTCCAGAGAGAAATGCACCTCGTAGCATCCAAGTAGATTTCCTGGATGAAAGGCATACATGTATAAATGCACACACGTATACACACACTTGACATTCTAATCAAGTCTTGGGCATAAGACTTCAAAGTGAAGTGTTTGTGAAGCCCTCTGAGCTCTGAGTGGTTCATGTACAGTATGGTACAACACTAAGCTTACCTTTGTGCTCGTCTGCCTCCTGCATGGCATCAATTTCTATAAATGACAAACAGCCTGCAAGAAAAGTTGTGAAAAAAGGGTTCCATTTATTTTATTTTAATGATTGTAATCAATTCTTTATTTAGGTTTGTTGTCATTTTAGCTTTATCTAGTTGGTACAATTAATGAATCCATCCTAATGAGCATTTTTTACACTCATACCCTTGAGAATGTACAAGCATAAAAATTCCTTATATTTCCTACTTACCATCGTATCCTTCTCATGTGCCTATGCAAACACACTGCAGATGTATACACAAATATAGAAATACAAGTTGTCCTTCAGGCAAGCAACACTAACACTACTATACCACTTACATTACTTTACACAGTAAAACCACAGCATTCAGATGTATGTGTTAAAACAGGAAACTAAACAACAGACACCAAGAGTGTATCATTTTCTTTTATCTAAAATTTATTTTGACCAGGAAAGGATGAGATTATTGAGATTAAAATCTTTTTTCAAGAAAATTCAGAATCCCAGCATACTAAAAAAGCAGGTCAACATATCCTGGATCATGTAGAGGCATATATTTAGTCAAAGCATCTACAGCTTGATGCTCCTTCCTCCAACTCCTTCAATCTACTTTTGAAAATGCTTAAAGAGAGCAGCTCCCCAGGACCTAAATCAGTCTGCAGCAGATTCCAAGCTGCAGGACAGCAAACCTAAAAGCCCTTTTCCCATTTCAAGATGAATTGTGGAAATAGATAGCAAGAGTAGGTTCTGTGAATATGTCACAGAGCGTAGAAGGTAGCTTCCAGCATTTTTCTGATGGAAAAAACAATGCATAGATAAGAAGGAAGTAGGTTAGGAACTGCCTCATAAATAAGGACATGTCACTGATTAGGTCTATGGATGGACAATGCAGGCCAGCTAACCCTAGCATACAAAAGCAAAGGTAAGTGAGGGCCTTCAGATTTGTGATGAACCTCAATACTCCAAGGAGTGAGGGCACTGAGAAGATGCATGCATATATAAAACATCACCACACTCAATCAGCAGTGACAAGTTTTCGTTAATCTCCATCTTAATTATTTCCGATAGCCAATTTACAACATTAATGGTCCCCCCTTGGTGAGGCCTAATGTTGTTCTCTACATAATTGGTGCCTCCGTGTGACGTCCTAATTTATGTTCCCAACAGATTCAAATCGACTTCAACTCAAAAACTGTATCATCTGCATATAATTTGAAAAACAAAGTAAGTTGACATTTTAGCCACCTTCCACGTCACTTACTAACCAACCACACAAAAGGCTCTTGTAGGTGACAAAGAGCCTGACAAAGTGAAGAAGCAGAGCAGTAAACAACAGTGTGATCTGTATATAATTTGAAAAACAAAGTAAGCTGTCAATTTAGCCACCTTCCACATCACATACTCACGACCCACACTCCCCACAATAACAAACATGTAGCAGGGGAAAAAACAGAATCACCTGTCTGTTTTCCTCGTTTCCATGATGACACAGCAAAGGTGTATGGAGCGTTGTGGCCAGGTTCCATCTCTAAAGAGGGGGGGCCACTTACATCAGGTAGGTCTGTCACCACCTGTGTGTATACAAGTATTCATGCACACAAACACACAAGACACATAAGAACCAGAAATACAGGGGAAAAAAGGAAATACATGCTCTAGAACACACACACACACACACACACACACACACAGACAGACAGACATACACACTCACTTGCAAATGGCTCATGGCTCAACACTGTCTATGGGGCTGTCAGACCACAAAGAAATTCACTGGTCCTATTTGTTTTATGACAAAAATACATCTGTGTATTCTTCATTCATTAATATTGAGACTGATCTGACTCCATACTGTTTATTTGATTCAACCAACAGTCCAAAACCCAAACATAGTCAGTTAACATAAAAATAAACCTTATCAGCAAGTAACAGCAGTGTGTGTGGATGTTATTTGCATGTGTGCTTATACCTTCAGAGTGAGTTTTTTCTGGCCGTAGTTGGGGACATCTATCTGTGTGTGCATGGTTTGACCTACAGAGCAATGTAATACCACATGGTCCACAGGCAGGGGGCGCTCTCCCACTCCTCTAAAGGTAAACACGTGCTCAGCACCGTCGCAGTCATTATGTAAGGACAGCTTGCCCTGTGGGGGTAGGGATAGAGTCCAGGCAGTCAAACACACACACAAACTGGTGTTCAGTGTGCACACAAAGGAAACATGGCAAGCTGACGCTTAGCTGCAGACCAGCATTCTCACACTGACCTATGACTGTGGCTGATTACAAAGAGCCCAGGACAAGTAACAATAGGACACCAATTTTTTTCTTTTAAAATTTAGGTCTTAAACCCACACTGCAATAAAGGGACAGGATGGTATTCCCTGCACAAAAATGTTTCCTACACTTGTGTACCCAAAACACAATTTCCTCATTTGGTCCATCCTACAAACAGTTAGCATTTAGTGAGCATCTTCAAGTTTAATTCACAAGAAACTAGGTGTGGTAGGCAAACAAAGCGAAAAGACAACTAACAACACAGTGACAGCTCGCAGCAGCATGTTTCCTATTTAAGCTCCGCCTCCCCTACATGACATCAGAAATGCATTGGTGGTTCAGTGGTAGAATTCTCGCCTGCCACGCGGGAGGCCCGGGTTCGATTCCCGGCCAATGCAACACATCTTTTTTCCCCTCTCTAATTTAAACACAACAGATAAATAGCTATACATATGTGCATATACAGTGTATATTTATTATGAATTTGTTTTTCATATATTCATCACAATATTTATTAATCCCTGTTTTCATTTCAACATTTGCATTTGTATATATTTATGTATTGACAACTAGATCATTTTTCATTTTCTGTACCAAGTGAAATTTAACTTTCTGTGGGGGAAATTAAGATGTGTAAGATAAATGAGGGAAAATTCAACAATCTACACATCTATAATATAAAAGATTTTTATGTATACGTATTTTTTCTGTATATTTTTAACTTCTCACTTATAAAATAACTTCCAACTTCAAGTCCTCTGATGATTAAACAGATAAATCACTCTGAAAAGAAAAATAATATTCTTTGAACTGCTCTGCATTCTCTGTATGTGAAAGACGTACTGAGGCAAGGCATCAACTAACATCCTAAATTGCACAACACTTCTCAGAAAGAGAAAGCTTAGTTACAGTTTGCCCCTGCCTGTGCCTCTGTCCCGTTTTTAGAAAAGCACTGGAAGATGAGGCTGGTCACAGAGAAAGCTTAAATTCCCAGATATCATCTTAACAGCCGCACAGGCCAGACAGTGTGCTGCTGTTTGAGGCTTCGAGATAAGTGTTCATACTTGAGCCGACTGTTCCCTGAGAGGATGGAACCGAGGAGGCTAATGGGAAGAAAGGCCAAATATGAGGGCTTGGTGGATGAGCATTGTTGGCAGGGGATTTCAAAGTGGGCCTGCTTCTAAGTGCTGCTTGAATAATTCTGAATACACACAAAGTCAAGGCCACCACACTGAAGATTTTATGGTGTGTATATTGAGCAAGGACATTAAATGGCAAGAATGTGACAAAGGAAGACAGAAACATGGAGACAACTTAAGACAACAAGAAACAATGAAACCACAAGGAAAAAAAGGCATTACCGTGACAATGCATAGTGCAGAAGGGTGGAAGGTGAGGGGGTAGCAAGCTCTTGTCCCTGCTGGCACATTCAAAACTGGTGGGCCGGAGAATCCCTCACCATAAACCTCAGCTTGCATTTTCCAGTCTTGGTGGGTCTTATTGTGCTACGACAGAGACATATAGGCCTTAGAATTTGAATCCACCATTGTTCAACATTTTCACATGTTAAAAAGCAATTTTTTAAAACTACCATCATAACATGATCTACTTTTCTAACCTAAAACTTTAAATATGTTAGCTTCAGTCAAGTCATATAATTAGTCAAAGATAAATTTCAGCCATGCTTTATGGTTGCTGTACACTAATGACAACCACTCTCTTCTAAAAAAAGCAGTTTCTTATTATCGAAGTGATATCTAAAATGATTCATAATTAATCAAATGCTTTTAGGATAGCCCTTAATAAGCAGCATACACATGCACACTGATAAATGCATTTTCTCTTGTCCCTCACCAGTGGTATGTCCTGTGTGACTGATCGGTGAGCAGGTGAACAGAAGTCCAAGTGGACGGATCCTCCCTGCAGTCACAAATGATATGATTTTAGTAACATTAACCATTAACCACATGAATCAACAAGTAATTCAGCATTTACTTGTATGAATACTTCACCTCCAAAATGATGGTCATTTGGGATTAGACTGACAAAAAAGACATCTAAATACCTTGCCTTGGATTGTGAAAAACTGGTGTGGACATTTTTCACTATTTTCAAACATTTTATAGACCAAAAAAAAAGATTAATATAGAAAAGAATATGCAAATTAATCAATGATGAAAAAAATCATTAGTTGCAGCCCTATAACATTAAGAAGTTTATTAAGCTCTGATAGCTGATACCTACCTGTGAAGTAACCAGTGCCTCTAGCACATAGACCCTGGTATCACACCAGGACCTCAGGACCACCTGACATGTAAATTGCCCCACGGTGTCTGCCTGAAACCGTAGTGGGATGTCCACACAGCCACAATCTGTTGAACAAAGTGAAGAGAAGAATCAGGGATGGGGGGAGATGGACAATCAAGTGGTGTCGACAGTTTTAATAAATAAATTAAATGAACATGAGTGAAACTACTAGGGCATTTCAGTCACAAGACCTTTTCCAGGGGGTAAAGGACCTTTGAGGCACAGTGTTACCCACATTTCCACCAGAGCTTTCCAAGGTGTAAAAAAGGTCTCTTCTCTGAGGTTAACTTTCAGTAGTTTAGCAACTATCAAGTTACATTCTTGTCAGTGAAGAAAGAATAAAGTACCAAAAAATGTACTGGTTGGGTGCTGGTACTTAAATGTTTATCGGGGATCTGAACATGTTTTCTCTTTCTGACTAGTTTAAGATAAACAGAGAAAGAGGGACCAAGTGTGCAAATGAGCTGCGAGCACCAGTGAACAAGAGAGGGCAGGAGAGGCAGTTGACAGAGCTTACGAGTGAGTGAGAGACAGGTAGTGAAGATAAGAGAGTAAAGCGAGGGAACAAGAGAAATTAAATTTGGTTTGCTAATGTTTTATTGTGAGACAGATTTGTGGGAGATTTCAGTCTCCTCTGCAAGTCTCTTTTTCATTCATTTATTGTATCTTCCAGCAAAATGATTTAGATATTTATATGTGTGTACCTGCAGGATTTTCCCATGGCATGTTGGTGTCTTCCTTTATAGGTATTGTAACAGTACTGGGTAAAGCAAAGTATTGTGGCAAAGAAACTTCCACACTGTAGTCAATCCCTTCATTCTGGGGAACGCCTTTCAAAAGTTGGGCCTAACAAGAGACAAGAGGAGGGGGAAATTAAGTTCAATATGGACAACAGGAAAACATTTCACAATACTGAGTTGAAACCCCCCCCTGCTTGCCTGGCCACCAACCAACCACACAGCTTCCTACTGTAAAGCCAAAGGTCAGCTTTTCAGAGTGAGTATGTGAGTGTACCTGTTGTTTCAAGAGCTTACGTACAGCTGTGGTTGCCCTCAGGGTGCTGCTATGCAAAGTGTGTGTGAGCATCCGCCTCCTGTGTTCATTTGCACTCATGCTGCGCTGACCCCAGAAGGCCAGAGCTTGCTCCCGGCCCATATTGATCAGCGGCACACGCACCACCTCCTCACACACCTGCCCCACGCTGCAGTGCAGACTTAGTACTGACACACACACAACTGGGTCTATTGGTGGAGAAAATATCAGTGTTGACATTATTTAATCTGTTATTCACTATGAATACACTACTTTATATTCAGGTGACACAGCCAAAGAGAAATTATCACTACTGGTACCTCCTAAATGTGATTATGCTTTTCCAACATTGACATCAAAAATGACATGAATGTATGTCTGCTGACTTTTCTTTTTTTTTTGGCTTTAAAACAGGACCAATTTTGAAAATAACAGCATTTACATGTTTAATGATTAAATGATAACTGATGTTGGTGTTCTGCAATGTTGAGTAATGTTCATAAACTTAGGGTTAATGGAAAACAGCTATAGTAAGTAACATTTAGTTTCAGATTGTGCTATGATGCCCTAAAATACTTTAGAAGCAACATTTGGGTGACAGACTTCCTACCAGAGTTGCTGGGGATGGAGA